>NC_026000.2:69429454-69557419 GCF_000442705.2 Elaeis guineensis
TCAAGTTTTTTTATCCCATAGGCAGGCATCATGAGAATTGGAAATTATACACATGGTTCAGGTTTCACTGTTGCCCCTACTGAAGCATCAGACCCAGGTTGCTGATAGAGATGCATGAGTTTGTGTATGCTATTAGATATAAATGCAGATGTCCAAGTGAAATCAATATTGCAGTTTTGCAAAAAGCTATTTTGGGCCTAAAGTTTTCGAACCATAATTTGTACCTCATCAGCAGTAAATTTCAAAAGGTAGGGAAGAACGTGATTCTGAACAAAGAGTTTCTTCCACAATGTTTTTCATGGACTTCCAAACCCTTCAGAAGTTTCATTGCAATGTTTTCTATATCATGCATCTGTCGTTGTGAGAATTCAATGACCTTCTCAGTTTGTTGGTGAAATGTTGAACTCTTCATGCAAGAACAAGGAGACCTACAAGAAGCATCTGGCGACTTAAGAATTCCCTTTGTTAACTGATACCAAGGGAACCATTACCATGGTTCTTTGGTTTCTTGCTCATTCGCTCAGGGGCTAGCAATGCTTCAGCTTCCTTGTGACCTGATAATGATGATGAAGTCTTCCAATTTAGTCCATGTCTCCGACCAAAGCCTCTTCCTGCTCTCTGGAATTTTTTGGTTACAACAAAAGCACAATTATAGGTATAAAAATAGATGCAAAACATATGTAGATGATTTACTTACTGGGGAGTTGGCTAGCACAATATAAATCAATGTCGCTCAGAGCCTGACAAAGCTTTTCCTGAGAAGTTGGAGAAATGGTCTGCCAGATAGCATGATCAAACATCAAGATAGTATCAGATATGGACCAATGAAGAAATAAACTAAAAGTACCGTCCAAACCTTTCTGTTCGACCAGTAGCTTTTTTTGGAGAATGTACCCATAACCCTTCATCATGTTTTTGTTCTTTTTTCCATGTTTTGTCCCTTCGCATTAATTAACTGGGAGATTTCAGCACAAGCTGGCTGGCCCTTAGTAGTTTGCAGCTTTCCTCCCCCCCTGAAAGATGAAAACTCTCCTGTAGCCTTCAATAAACTATCAGCATAATGCAAGCCTCTGAGAGCACTGAAACATGGTGGGGGAAATTTTTAGGGAGACCGAAAATCAGGTGCTCTAGTGGAGTACATCTGGGTCATTGATACCAGAGATTTCAACAGAATAAGATGTTTCTTCCTGTGCATGGCCTTCCTCTTTGGAAGACGACAACTCGGGTCTTACATGAGCTATCAGCAAGAGCACGACAGCATGTACGGGAATGTTGTGGGGAATAGAGCTTATATGCTTCGGAGAACTCTTCTGTAAAAGTACTACTACTTTCATTACTGGTTTATTTGTTTCATGTACAGCAGCTGGATGATGAGCTGAATTATGAAGGCATTCATCTTCTATACCAGTATTAAGATTTCATCCAAATCATGTTCCCTGCAAAGGAGGCTACATTCATCTGCAGCAATCATATGATGAGCTGAATTATTACAGCATTTACCTTCTGTAGCAGTGTTAAAGATTTCATCCAAATCATGCTCCTTGCACAGGAGGCTACAATCATTGGTCACATGTTCTATGTGACTGCATATTGGCATCTGTTGTACAGGTAAGTCATGAGTTAAACTTTGAGAATCTTCATGTCCCAAGACGGAAGCACAAACTTCTGCAACTTTGGCATCCATGCTTCTGGAGCTACAGCTACTTGCTGAAGGGATAGCAGCACCAGGATCTATGGTCATAGAGGCTAGCCCAGGGCAGCAGGGATTCAAGGGAACTGCCTGGTGTATAGAGACCAAGGAAGGACAAAGCTTCTGGTGGGACACTTCTGAAAGGTCCATCTTCCTGATTTCATTATGTTTGTCACTTTCTGGAAGACAGCACCGATCAGATTCCCTATATTCAGTAGAGACCTCATTAAGGCAAGAATATGTTGATGTATTACTGGAAGAATTTGATCCTCCATTCTCCAAGACTTCCTGATGTCTTCTAAATGGTTCAGTAGATGACTTTTCAGAATAATTAAGTTTTGCAATGAAATCCGCAGTAGAAGCAGGAACACAAATTGTATTCTCATGCAGTGAGGAATCATTTTCCAGGATCTCCCTTTTAATGGTATAAACCAATTCAGGGCTATCAACATGAAGAGTCCTCTGTAAATCAGGTACTGATGATGGGAAACAATTATTTAATCCTTCACCAACTTTCTGAAGCAGCTCAGCAGATGAATTGTCAAGAAAATTAGAAGAATTAATAATGTCCAAATTAGAATTAGTAGCTATATTTACCATGTTTTGCCCATCCAAGGTACAGGGTTCCATGATCTCAGTTTCAAAATGATAAACGAATTTAGAGCTGCCAGCATAAGTTGTTGATGGCAGGAGAGAATGCTTTACTTCAATAAAATTTTCCTTTGCACTACCTCCAAAATCCTCTTCAATAGTCACTGCAAGAGAAACAGCAATATCATAAGTATAAGAATATAAAAAACCAACAGAGAAATACAGAGGTAATTAAATTCCAGCTACCTTCCTCGCCTTATCAGGAAATTGAGACAATGACTAAATACAACATCAAATTCAGCAATAAAGTCCATGATAGGACACTCAGAACCATAAACATTCTGGTAATCATATGAACCTTTTCTTAAATCTCACCTGCCTCACTTTTTAAGTCATGTAGATTTGCAGCCCCATCCTTTGAAGGCCTATCTGTTATTGATGCCTTCATTTGTGCCACAGGCATTGAACCATGCATGTCATTAGAACATAAGGAACATGTCTTTGCAGTCACCGCTTCAATAGGACCTGAAGAGACCGGGGATAAGCATGCATGCTTCCTTTGCTTTCTATCTGCAGTGGACTTCTTTGAATTTTCAAAGTAATTAGGGGTTCCTCAAGGTCAGGTTCCTCTTCTTTTGGTTTCGCATGTCCATGCTTCCACTTTTGAGATGGATCAAAATGTGAGTAGTTCTTAAGACCAACTTCTGCAGAAGCAACAGATTTCAGGACCTTCTGCTTCTTTGATTTGCAGCTTGCTTGCAAGTCCTTCAAAGTCATGTCATTAAGGCTTTGGTCATCATCATCAGTATTAGTTTTCTCTATAAATATGTTTCTCAGGATAGCTTGTGTCAGTGCGATCATTAACATGTTCATTTGATTTGGAAGTACAGTTACATTCTTCAGGCTCAAGGACCACAACTTTCATTTGATTGGCAACAGTAGAACAGTTTCCTCCACTAAACCACTGCTGATGCTTTGTATATAAATTTGCAATATCTTCTGCTTCATAAATGGCACTGATTGCCTTGAGCCTTAATGATTGTCTCCTAGGGGAAGTAAAGTTATGTTTTTTAAGCTTTGAGCCCCCCATGGTAACCTGAATGGAATTTGTATAGCTGCAACTGGCCAGTGTAGAAAATTGACAGCTAGTCTATATTTCTCCTTCCTTCTCAAGAGGCACCTTTCCTTTTTTCAGGACCAGTCCTGAAAAAATATGGAAAACAAAGAGGCAGGTTATTACTGGTGGTCATGAACTGCATATTTAATGTAGTTTTAGCATCCATTCTGAGATCAGAAAAGCTTAGGAGGTTTGCCTAGTTGCTAGTGTCAGTCAAAACACCAAAACCTGTGTAACAGATTATGCATCATGACCAGTGCAACATAAAAGGAATGACAAGTTCACAGAAGGAATCCTTAGACATCATACTTAGCAAGATTTTGTATAACTGAAAGGTGTAGATTTTCAAAATCAGATTGCTGAAATGAAGCTAAATTTCAGTAGCACCAGCCTGAAGCTGCTCAATGAGAGAAAGCAGTGCATGCATTCTCAGGTTATCCAGTAATTTCCTTGTTCATTTTGTCAAGCTTGAATTGAACTCCCAATGGCACGCACCAAAAATCAGGAAATGAGGATAGAAAACTCATTCACATGTCAAACAGAAAAGCATAAAGAATAAAAAACAATTTTTTTGCCTGTTCATCTACCACTGCATGTATCTTTTGACATTTTTATGGTTCTGTATTCTCCCTTGGATGTAAATACAATGCTTCATGTCTAGTGGTATTGATATTTTGGGGATGTGAAGAGCTGTCAATATAAATACATGCAGCTTATGACAGAAACATTATATATATATATAATATATATATATATATATAGAGAGAGAGAGAGAGAGAGAGAGAGAGAGAGAGAGATGAAGGATGAATATCTGGTTTGAATCCTGAGGCATGTCTGGCAATGCAGAATGCAGAAATGCAGTATAGATTTACCCTGTCAGTGGTGCAAAGTGAAGACAGCGCTCTTTTCCAATGACATAACTGCCCTATCTACTCTCAGGAATGCATTCTAAGATAGGGTCAGACTTGATGGAAAGTAGCTGCTACCACTGAGAAATTTAATAGAATGAGAAGAAGAGGATGACAAAAGCTGCTTTAACTTTCAGAAACAGTGCAGGAAAACTCTAACATTCTGCAACGGCAACAGATATTTTGACAATCAAAGAGAAGTTTGAGCTATCATTAGTATATCCAGCATTAGCCTGGGAAAACAATGACTGAAAAGTGCTTCATGCAAACATAAAAGAGAACAGAAATAGTAAGGGATTAAGCTGAAGGAACAAAAGAAATATAAAAGGTGAAGGGAGGATGATGATACAAAATCTTGCACTGGCATCGTTTTGTCCCATGTTATTTACAGCAAGGGGTGTGTGTTGGCAAATTCCAACGTGAATATTCAAATGCATAGGATTTGTATGAATAAGGTCCAATTGGATACTTTCATGAAAGCAATGTAGGACTAAATCATTTTGCACAGACAATGATCCTTCCAAACCCTAAGAGTCAATGTCAAACTCAAAACACTTCTGTGTGGAGTGAAGAAAATACAAAGGAGTTGGCTAGCCACATGTCGACCAAACTAGAAAATATATCTAGAATTTCAACAGTCTCCCATACAAATTCAAGTTTTGACATTTACTATTCAAAAGCATCATATATCATTTTGTTAAAGATGTCTTGCAGTGTTGGAATTTGGAGCTATATCGTCCAGGAAAGCACCTTTGGACAGCACCTCTATGTCAGATTTGGCAACCTAAATGCATGGTATGAGGCTAATGACTGGTTCTGATCATGATGAAGGTTGTTGTGGTAATTTAGCGATCCCTCAGATTGCTCCACTTATAGGCCTTGGGCTTGTTCATTGCAAACATTCTATTGTACTGATATTCAGGAGCAATTTCATCATAAAGGTGTGCTTAGAAGATACATTTCCACAATCAGTTCTACCACAAAAGCAAGAAACATAACCCCCAAGAACCTAACATAATGAATCCTCCATTCGATCAGTGCCATCGACAGCAACGAATCAAGAATCCTTTGTCTTACTAATCCTTTTGTTAGAGGATATGCGAAATCTCTAGCATATGTGGCACAATATATAGTAACACACCAATCAGATAAAGCTTCTGTACCATTTGTCTCTCATTATGTATTCCATTTAATCATCAAGATTTTCAGTTCTCATCCTTACTTGTAGCAAATGGCTATCGCAATGATTTGACATGCATCCCTTAAATCATTTGGCCTCAGCCAATTGTTTCAACCACCATAAATTCCAATTCTATGACAGAGAGGTCATTAGAACACATTTCATATTGATTTGAATTAGTGCCTCTAGAAGCCAAAAGGTTTGCTCGTCACATTGGTTAAGCTAGTTAGTGACATCATTAGCCCTCTAGCACACCTGACAGACCTATGACATGAAATCCTATAACACAGCTTTCTTATGCATTGTCATCAGCCTCTTACATGCACCAGAATGGTACCTAATAAACCTGCCTAATTACCTATTCTATCTACCTTCTGCACAAGATATTAATTACTCTGCAGATTTAGGCACTTCACTAATCTAGTTATTTTATAATGTCTTTATATATTCATGTCATTGAGTCAGAGGAAGATTAGTTGGTTGGCAGGATATAAACTTTGGGATGATCCTGGACATGGGAAGAGGTAAAAGATCAATTTCCATATAGGAAGCAGTGCAGGGGTTGGATCATAGATTCTAGGTTGGCGTAAAGCCAGATTTATTCCAACTGTTTAAAACCCTAATATATAGAATTATCGCAGACCATAAAGACAAAAAATACCAAAGTTCTGAAATACCATGAGATGGCAGGATGTCCCACCTGAATGTTGAGACAGGGCACTATCCAAGTGTCAAGATGGGGCAAGGCAGGGAATGGACCAGGACAGGACATCTACTATTTGGCATGTTAGTATATGGAGCATTCCGTTCCACCATCCCATGTGTCCATACAGGACCAGAAAGGAAATGGTCTAGGATAGGATATCCACCATCATGTCAAGGTTCCCGAAATCGAAACCAGGACCCACGCCAGCCGGCCGGCGGTACGAGTCGGTATGGGTCCGTACCGTACCAGACTGATGCAAACCAACATGGCAGAGAACAGCCCAGAGGGAGAAAAAGAAAAAAAAGTGGGGAAGAGAGGGGGGGAGAAGGAGAGGAGAAGAGGGAGAGGAAGAGAGGGTCTCCGGCGGCTATCGGAGGCTGTCGGAGGCCATTGGAGTTCTTTTCGAGCTCGATACGAGTGGAGGGAGGGAAGGAGAGAGATCGGAGGCCGCCGAAGGCTATCGGAGCTCTTTTCGAGCTCGATATGAGTGGAGGAAGGGAAGAAGAGAGAGGGACGGACTCATCGGAGGCCGCTGGAGGTCTCCGGATAGACGCCAACACTGATGCGACTTCTCCGATGGCTAATGAGCGAGCGTCCGAGGGCGGTCGACGTCGGGCGCATGGAGGACGACCTCCACCCTCCTTCCATGCAGAATAGGGGTTCGCCCCTATTTCGTGTTTTTTTTCTTTTAAACAAGCGAAGTCGGCAAATGATATATCGACTCCACCTAATTTTTTTTAAAAAAAAAAAATTCGTGAAGTCGGCAAATGGGTTGCCAACTTCATGTGTTAAAATCAAAAAAAAAAAATCTAAAATAGGAGCGAAACCCTGTTTCGAAAAAGAAGATGGGGGCAGAGCTGCAGAGGCCCTTCTCCCGCTCGATCGTCCTCAGGCCTGTCGGTGTGGGCTCACTGACCATCGGGGACCTCACGACGGTGGCACCGTCCATCCGGCACGTCGTCCCCCCTCTGAGCTCTCTCTTTCTCTCTCTTTTTCACTTTTGTAAAAGTCCTATCAGACGATAATCGGACCGCAGAAGCCCTCCGATGGTCGTAGCGGACCATCGTTGGCCTCCGATGGCTAGGATTTTCCTCCCTCTCCTCCTCTCTCTTTCTCTCTCTCTTTCTCACTTTCTCTCTCTTTTCCTCTTTCTCCTCCGGTATACCGGTTTTGCCAGCCAAACCGTGCCTGTTCCCAGCCGGTCCGATACGGTACGGAGTATACCAGCTAGTTCGGCATGGTACGGAAAACTCATGATTGTCGGTATATGAGCATCCAATTCCACGAAAAACCAATCTTTAAAACCCATAAATCCACGGAGAACCTAGGAACTATATTTTCATGCATGACAAGGAAAAGAGCACCTAAGGGCCTAGTCCTTGCAAATATTGTTTTTCGTTACAATGTGCCAGCTTGAGCAAAGTATATCCCACTTCAGATAACACAGCTAAGCTAACCCTCCTATGCTAAATAAAATGATTATTCTTTATTTCCTCTAGAAATTTTGAATTTAGGATTGATTAATATGCGAGATATTGTCCACCAAGTTATCTAAATTTTCTATCTAAGATACTTGATTCAACAATTAAAGAGTTGACTTTATTATGGCAGTATATTTGGATTCAGATGCATATGGTGGCAGTGGTTATATCAGTAATTTTGTTATCCTCATGATACTAGTAGGACAAATTTAAGATGCCAACTTAAGTTTATGTCTATATAGCACCAGAAGTTCTAATATGTGTATAAAGATATCTTGAACTTTTTGTTGGAATAGGTATTTCAGTCTTTCCACCACATCCAGTCCATTCACTTCATAAATGCCACAATAAATTAGTTGGTAAAAAATCACTTTCCAGAGTTAACTGCATCCAAGGTTGTTTCAAATGTTTCTAATGTACATATATTAAATGCATTCTTCTTGTCATATTTTACTGCAAAATTTCATGGGCATCATTTATGTTAATGTCTTGATGGTTCACAGGTCACAAGAATCGATTTTTAAAGCAAAAGCAAGAGGTTTTTTCCTCAATCAAGTTACCATCATTCTTGGTATACAGGCATATATCCTTTGGTAGTAATCTGCTTTCCTCAATAGACCTATACTCAGAACTAGTAACCTAATATGTTTGTTTACTAATTTATAACCATATGGATAAGACCTGACTTGCTAATAAGATTCTTCTCAACTTCCAGTACATATGAAATAGGATGCAAAACCAATGTCTCATTTGAAAAAATGAAATGCATTAGATATACTTCCAAGTTTTTAAATATATGTGTGCTTCTGAAAAAGTAATGATACAAGAGGAATGGTGGAACAATAGTGGTCAAACAAAAAAATTGACATTCTATATATTCCATTAGGAAGTCTGGTCATGTCGGTGAGTTCCAGGCTCAAACTAGTGGATTTGCTCACAAATTCTTGTTGTAGGCAAGTTAATGTGCCATGCCTAAGCTACAATGGCTTCATCTAAGAGGAAGAACAAAGATGCTTGAAAACACCTATAAATGCCATTAAGTTATTTGTTAGCACAAAGAAAAGTCTTCCTGATATTTTTTTTGACATGGAAAAATCAAAAGAGTGAAGACAATAGGAAGAAGAAGTTGCTTAGGGAAACCTCCAAGATATCTAAATGTCTTTAAGTTATTTGTTGGCGCAAAGAAAGTTCTTCTTAATATCTAAAAGGAAAGGAGGGACTGATGCAGGATCATAGCTTCCCCATTTAAAAAGCTGATCATGCCAGACCCCCTATTGTCTAAGCACAGGCTATCACATGCAGTAAGGAATGCAAATCATCAAAGTGTGAAGCGCCAACAAGTAAATGCTAATTTTTTTGCAGATAGGAATTGGTAGACTTGGCAAGAAAATATGCAGAGCACATTCACACAATTATGCCAATCCACACTGAATCATGTGCTATGGATGCCAAAACCCAGAGTAAATATGCAAGCATGAGGCACATGTATAACGATACAGGTCTGGCAGAGTCTTGCCTTGACAATCTAGGCCAAATTACTCTTTCCAATATATTCTTTCTTCCATAAAATCAGTGCCACAATTTTGAATCACATGGAGCCTGGATAAATCATGACGTGTACTACCAAAAAGCATAGTCAAACATCCCATGAACTTGTTATGCAAGACCACTCCAAGGAACACTTCTTTAGAGATGTCTGGCATTAAAGGTTACACTAGTTTAATGTTTTGAGGCAAACGAGGAATGATCAACTTACCAATCATCTGAAAAGAACTTGGAGATAAATAGTTTTGGTGATGAATCCATGGCTTATTCAGAGGATTTATGAAAAGAAAATTCGAAACAGTGTCCTTAACAGAAGATCAACGGATAGAAATTTCTAAATCACAATATCAACTCGGCCATTGGGGATCACAAAAGTAACATGTCACGAGATGAGAGGAAATATAAATTCCTCAACTATAAATCCAATGTTATGATGAACTTTAGAACCAGAAAGAGAAATGCTTAATTTGGAATCCTTAACTTTTAAGACAACACTTGAAAAGACCAACAAATCTTGGAGTGACTTTGACATTGCTCTTGAATCATTGAAATTATTGCTTTCTCAAACAGATTCAGATATAAAATTCTGCTGGTCAAGAAAAATCTACAACCTTATGGTCACGATATCAGGTTCCTCTCAATCATCCCTCAAAATGAAGAACATACTAAATTAACAGTAATAATATGCGAAAATGAAACATAAACACTCGTAGCATGACCAAAATAACAGTGACAATAATTGATGCGATAAAAGAAGAAATCAGGGAAAAAAAAAAAAGAAACCCAAAAAAAATAAAAAGCGAGCTGCAGAAACCCTGGCTAATCAGATCTTTGACGAAAAAAGGGTTAAATAAAAGAAAAGTGAGCTTAAGCATCAAAGCAAAGAAAAGAATCCAGCAATATAGCTCAAACAGTAACCAGAAAACCAATACATGGGATAAACAAGAAATCAGAACAGTCAAAGAATGAAAAGCTAGATGTCTTAGCTACAAAAATCCTGGCTTCAATCGAATCCTGGAGCTGGTAACATTATCAACAAAGATCCGTATGAACCTAAACCTAATCGACGCAAATCAGAAATAGTGCCCTAATCTGCGGTAGCGATTAGATCGAACTGAAAACTAGATCCAGATGATATCGATTTGCCGGAAACTGACCTAGATAGAAGCGATCCAACGAGTAGAAGATTGCGAAAAGCGGCAGCTTGCGAGCAGAAATCCCAGGTGGAGAGGAGATTTCTGGGAAGCGGGAAGGGGGGCTGGGGGGGTGGTGTGTGGTGGTGGGGCTGGGGTGTTGTGTCGTGTGGGGGGTGGAAATTTTGTGAGGAATGAATGAATGAATAAATTAGGAAATAAGCAAACGGTCGCCAGAGCCTAGGCGGGAAATGTGAGGATGCGTTGAACCCCATCATGGGGCTTTTCGAACGTTATTTTATTGCTGCGGCTTGGATATCAGATCAGCAAGTTTGTCGATGAGATTTCATATGGCTCAAATGGACGGTGGAGATGAGCTAGAGTGAAGATGGGCTTTAACCTGCTGGTGGGTTAGATCAGGTCCGGTCAGGTGATCAAAATGGATAAAGATCCAGATGTTCATCTGCTGCTCTATGATATTTGGAGGGCTCTTGGTCATTCCATCGTGACAATCGTTCGATACATCTTTCGAAAGACGAACAGCACTATGGACTGAGTTACTTCATTCGTAGCCGACCACATTAAAAATTGAATCTGATGTCAAGATGACAATTATGATTTCAAGAGCACTACATGATATTTTGTATTCTGATCTTTTAGGTTGCACTCGCACTAAACTAGTGTGACTGTCCGATTGTAGCAAAAAAAAAAAAAAAATAAAGATCTCATCAGAATTGACTTTGACTTAAAACATTAGCAAATTAGCACATATAATGCATGGAGGAAAATATAGTAATAATAATAAAAATAATAAAATATAAAATAATAAAAATATAAATCAGCAAGAAAAAATATTTTTGAGATCTCTTATTTGGAAAGGTATGTGCCAATTGAGCAATACGTTGTTGGTATCTAAATTCAATATCTCAAAATAAATATTTAAATAGATCTTGAATGTTTATGTTATTATAAAAAAAAGATACCGGTGAACATGGAAGATCTCTTGAAATGATAAATAGACTTGGAATTTGTCAACAAACATTTTGATGGAGATTCTATCTACTTTATTATGAATCTAATGGGAGAAGAAACGAAAGGTTATAGATAAGGATTCTCTAATACATCTAAATAATTTTTTGGCTATATCTTTATTAAGAAAAATTGTCAATATGTTATAATAGTTGTGAAGACATATATTTTTCTTATTTTGAAATTTTTTAATATTTTTTTTGGTGAGAGAAAGGGGGTTATGCTCCTTGAAGTTACTATCTCAAAAATACAACTCAATTAGTATTAGCTTGTGAATGGTAAGAAACCCCACAAGGAGCTTCGCAATTTTAATGTTAGTGCAAGAATATTACAAGCTATGTTTATAATTAAAGAGGTCCCCCACTTGATTCTTGTCTCTGTAAACATGTGAGACATTCGAAATCCAACAATGTGGCAGCAGCTATAATTGATGTCTCTTAGGCATGAATGGCCATATTCATCATTTTGTCGTAAGCAAGCAACCCATTAGGTAAATCCCCCTCAAACCAGACCTTTAAAAGCTAAAAATAGAATGATTGCCACCCTTATTTCAATTAGAGGTATGAACTACTCATATGCTAGGGTAGCTCTTATAGCTTGCATATGGCCTACAACAACTCACAAATAATGAATCCAGCTCAAGCTCATCCATCCCTTTGCAAGTAACCATCAAAATTTAGTTTAAGAATGTCTAACTGTAGATAGGGATGCAAGAAGAGTGCAACCATGCAAGTCTAATTTGTCTCTCATTCATGCTCAACATATTTTGGCCTTGACTCATGCTTCAAGCTCAAACCCAAATGCTAGACGTGGATTCAAAACTCAGACTCCAACCATGTTGTGAAATTGAAATATATCTCATATGATTGAACTTAACCTAACAAATTACTAAGCAAGCCCAACTATATTCACCAAAAATCAATTTAGACGGGCTAGGCTTAGCAAACTTAGACTCAATGTCAAACCATGTTGGAAAATTGAAATAGATCTTACATAGTTGGACTTGATCCAACAAATTGCCAAACAAGCACAATTGCATCAATTAACATTCAATTTAGAAAGTATAAAAAAGCACATGTCAACTAGTACTACAGCTCTTGCTTAGGTTGGATCACCATGCATGTTTAGCGAGTATAGACAATAGGTCAAGCTATGCAAATCTTGCTTAGGGCTAAAATGTTGTAGCTCATACTACACCTAGATTTGAGATTTGTAGGGCCCATTTTTACATCCCCTTCTCTTCTTAATACTCTAACTCTACAGATCTTCAAGTGACATATAAAAGATAACAAGTCTATACAGTAGACATACCCCTGAATTGAAGCTCTAAGTCTCCACCTTTCCTCTAATCATCGGCCAAATGAGACTTTTCCTTGCAAATCACTTCCCAATCCAAGCTATCTCTCTCTTTCTCTCTCTCTAGTGCCCCTACCACCTACTCCTAAGGCAATGGGAGACCCCAAGAAGCTGGCAAAAGAATCACTTCTAGCCTTTGCATCAAAAGATTGAGATGAAACCCAAGTATGATGCAAAGATTATTGTCCAACCATAGTCCACCTCCTTCAAGGAGGAAAGCCACATCATTGAAAACCTCCAGGATACTAAGATGAGGCTTGACATTATTCTTTCTCTCTCTCCACAGATCCCTGCTGCCATTGCTACCACCATCTCCTCCCCTTCTTCCTATTGTGGATCTTTTTCCACTTGCCACCCTATGGTATCCCCTACATTATTGTCGACTCCTCCTCCCTTGCCCTGACCCCCTCCTATCTGTTATGCCTTAACCCTCCTCCCTTCTCCACTCCAACCCCATCTATATCACCAACCAAACTGGGGTGCCGGAGCCCTTGTAGATGGAGCAATTGCAGCTGAAGCTATGAAGCAACTTGAGCTACATTACATCTCTACTTATAGGTAGGGTTGGAACTGGGCTCTGGCAAGCTTAGGGCCCATTGGGCCAGTCTGATTTTCGATCAAACTTTGGGCTAGGCCCAAAATAGCTCAGATTGGGCTTGGGTCTAATTATAGGGCCTGTTTATCTTTTGAATCAAACTTGGGTATGTAGGAATTTTGTGGTGCCCCCATAGCCTTGGAGGTGACCATAGGTGGAGCTGATTCGATAAGCTCCAGATTCGCTATGACAGGTGTAGTCATAGACTAGGGTGGAGGTGGTGCATAGTGTCTATAGGTTTTAATGGAGGCTCAGGTGCCGTATTTGTGAGGCCTAGGAGGCCAAAGAAGAGACCTAAGAGAAGGTGGAGCAAGGTATCGGAGCTCATGATGAAGCTGTGGGAGAAGAAGCAGTTTCAGCAAATTAATCAACTTAGACTGAGACTGAGTCGACTAAGTCACAGGTGGATCGACTTAGTCTCAGTCTGGGTTGACTATGTCTCAGAAAAATAGAAAGCAGGATCTCGTGATGTTATGGTATGGTACATAGGTTAGTCAACTCAATGTCAGTCTGAGTCGACTAAGTTTTAAATGAGTTGATTAAGATTGAGATTTAGTCGACTCAGACGCGGACTGACAGCAGGACAGAGTTTTCTGTTGGTCTAAGATTGGGCTTAGATCCTAGTGTTAGATGAGTGCCCTAAATACCAGATTGGCTGAACATTCCTGTACAAATGTAAGGATAAATTTATAATTTTGAATATAAATAAATAAAAAGATTATTCTACTATCACATTGTGTACATTATATCTTTGATACATCCTTTGAGTTAGTAGGAATGTTAATTCATATTTTCAAGAGTTAAAAATTTAAGGCATAAATTTACATAACTAACTCATAAACAGCTCCTGACCATAGGATCATCACGAGGATGGTGATCAATCCAGAAGGTTGGTGTATGATCGCTTCTTTAAGATAGATGAGTCTTGAGTCTACGGTGTGGAGACATCGGAGCGAGAGTACAGGTATTCATTGAGAATGAGAGTACTAAGCGTGACCACCTCGAGCAGTCATAAGGAAGTCTACCTTTTCGTCGATGACTAGCTCGATGCTGCAGCTATGTGTCTAGTTCTTTGATCTGAGGTACATCGACAGTTCACCTTAAATGTGTAATAGTTTGACTACACCATAACTTGATCTCCTGTCATTCGGAACCCTGAGGTGTATGTTGGCTGTAGCATATTCATTGTAGGAACCAGATTGTACCAAAAAGGGATCTATCAACCTCGGTAGATAAGAAGAGTAGTCCTATGATGATCGAAAGATCGAGTCCTTAAGCCCATGGCCATGGTAGAGTGAAATAATGGAAAAGAGATTTTCATTAAGATTTCATATCAGACTTGGATCGATCGATTGATTCATATGACTGATGTTGGGTTTGACGAGTTCACCTTAACCCTAATTCAGTCGGGACTCATGATAGAAGAACTCAATCATATAGGTAGCTACACTGAGAGGTTCATCTTCATTTCTGATGGGTTGACACCATATACTGCTAGGTATCACTGGTAGATTTTGGGAGCAATTAGAATGATCTTGATGATCGATCATTTTAATTGTTTGAATCAGAAGAGTTCTGGTCTATCGAAAGGAGTTTCGATGATGTCGATGATGAGATCATGACATGTCTCATTACCATACAAAAATGAACCTAACTGGGTCACACAAATAAGAGTTAGGTTCTAGATGTCATCAATCGACCTAGCCCAGTTCAATTGATTTGGATTAGATCCAATTAGGTTCAAGAAAATTGTGCTAGCACACGATTGAGCCTAACTTTCTTCTCGTGTAATCTTTTCTATCTCGACTGAGCCAAATGTGATTTGACTCACCCAGAGAACCTTGAGAAGGTTTCTCACAGTCTGACTGGAGTGAGTCCAACTCAAAAAAGTTTTATCTTAATTCATGAGATGAATTTAAGATAACACCTATCAATTCCTGTCACCTGCCATTTTTGTTTTAAGACATCGGTCAAATGTTGACTTATGGATCTTGAACTGAAGGCCACTTGGCAAGAGGTCATTGGAGAGCTTTTGTGGAGTTTCCACTTGCTAAATTAGGCCTCAAAGTGGGTGTCAAGATCAGATTGGGTGTGCGCCCCAAGTGGATAAGGATAGAGTCCCATGTGATGAGGACTCTATGCCTTAATCGACTCAAACTGTTGGGCGCCAATCTCACTGTGTTTATCTAGTGTTGGTGCCAACAGTAGGAGGGTTTGATGGGGTTCTTATCTAATATGATCAGATGACATCATTCCACCAATCAAATTTTTTTCAAAATTAATTAAAATTTTTTGATTCGTCGAATGATGTGGCACTGCATGGTGCAGCAGGGTTTATTTAAACCCTGTCTACGCCTAGGGTTTAGAAAATCTGCTCAATCCCCAGCAAAAGCCTGATATCCCTCCACTTATTCATTCCTCCTCTGGTCCTCTCTCTCCCCTCTTCACATCCAATAAGTTGGGCATCCATCTGGTGCTTGTCCAAGGCGTGGTGGCTCCCTGATCAGAAGGCTGCAGGGATTTGTCGAGAAGCTACTGCTCTAGCTTCAGAAGATCTTTTGAAGATCTTCCAGATCAGATCCAGATCTAATTTTTGGAGAAAAGATTTGCAAGGAGAAGATGATCCAAATCCTGCTCAAGTGGATACTGGTAGAGGCCAGGCGACTGTGTGGCTATTTTTGAACCTCGGGCATTGCTGCGATCATCTACAGGGTAATCTAGTTATCCTAGAGGTATTTCTCTAATCCTCAAGTTTTAGATTTAATTTTAGATTTAATATCAGATAATAAAAATCATATCTAATAGATCTTATATTTAAAATATCATAGAATAATTTTTTTTTTAAATATTCCTCCCCATATCTCATTAGATCTGGAAGATCCTACAAGGGAAAAGGTGGTTTTTTCTTTAACTGGTATCAAAGCCAGGTTGATGGCTCCACTTCAGATCTAATTTGAATCTAATTTTTATTTTTATTTATCTAATATTAATGGGTTTCAGATGTCACATCAGATGTGATTGGATCTAAAATCAAAAAATTTAAAATTAAAACTAAGTATATCTAACATGTATGAGATGCATGACTAGACTAGAAATAGTTTAAACTATGAATAGTCTTGAAGTTTTATATTTTAATGTTATTAAAATATAAATTAGATCTAATTTATTTTCTAATTTTTTAATTTTTTGATGTTATAAATGTTATGTTTAGATCAAAAAATAGAAAATAAAATTTAATTAATTCATAAGATTGATCTGCTGCATGTCTAGACTAGTTGTAGAATTATTCTAGTAACTGTCTAGAATAGATTTTATATTGAATAGTTTAATTTAAATCTTATTTTTCAGATATTACATGTGATGTATCAGATCTAAAAGCATGCTAATTAGACCAGATTTTAATACATGAGATGTATGCAAAGCATGTATAAGTTAGATCTGAAATTATATATGTGATATGTAATTTAGATCTAACTAGTTTTGTAGTTAAATCAATATTTTTGATTAAGGTGTTCCTCATGGCCGTCCGGTCATAAAAACAAAGTAGGGTTTAAGACCCTCTCCTCCCATTCAATGGGGTATTCTTATAGCATGTAGGGGTGCTGCGCGTTCATCCTTAATCAGAAATCAAACTACTTTTTTACAAAACCCTAGATCCTGAAACCCTAGGATTTATTTTATATGTTTTGTTTATGAACCCAAGACTTAATTAATGAATTAAGCTTATAAAATTAAATTATGTCTAAAATTGAGAATTTCAGATCTAAGCCATTTTCACAAAATTGAGTTCGAGCTTGGGTAGCTCAATTAGGTCAGCGGTTGATCAAACTGAATCAAAAGTTGGTTAGGTGGGATCATGAAAGCTAATAATTGACTGACCTAATAGGATTAAGTCTAGATCAAGGTCAAATCACATTCATATGTGACTCGATCAAGTTAAGACCTAATTTGGCTTAATGGTTAGAGCCTGGATTGTAGGCTAACCCAATTAGTTCTGGTTCGACAATTTAGTGTCTAAGGTAAGTTGGGCAGATGCGACCGACTAATTTTTAATTGGGAGCTACTCGACTCGAATGCATTCTGGTCAAGTTAATGGCATATCCCTTCCATCGGTCTCACTTACCTGGCCATATGTGTCGATCCAGTTCTGATTTGAGGTGGCTAACAATTTGAGCTAGCCCATGCCACTAGGTTAGTCATAATTATTATGACAATGTCAAGTCAAGTTTAATGAGACTTAAATCAAATCTCTCTAAGAAAATATTAAGTCTAAGGTCTTCCACCATTGTGGATGTGCGGGACCTTCTCGGGGTTGATTGTTCTCAGCTGGTTACAGTGGCTCATTGCATCGAAAAGATGCAACCATGTCCATTAGGCATTGGATGCTATGGATTAGAGGATGGGTTGTGCTCAATATTCCAGATACGATGAGGGACTCAATCAGAAATCTAGTTCGTGCAAATGGTGGGTCTGACTTAACTAAGGATTGGAGCAATATTCCGGACACGGTGAGCTTCATAAATTAGAGACCAAATTTTGGGTGCACTATGATTAAAGAATCATTGGACAAGAGTTGTCCACTCATCGGTTGACCCATCACCAATAACTGTTAGGTAAGGTGATGAGCCAGTCGGTGAGACCGCACCACCTATTAGAAATCACTAATCACGAAGATTTTCACATCTCTACCTAGGGAGTGTAGAGATCTGAAAAAATAGTGAAAGCCTAATTTGTTTAAAAATAAAATCTCTAAATAAATTGGTTAAGTCTGATTACAAAATCTAACTAGAAACATTTGACTCTCTACAGGAAACATGTCTGTGTCCAACCCCCTGACCAAAATACTAGACACCCATAGATTGACTGGACCTAATTTCAAAGACTGATTGAGGAACTACAAAATTATTCTAGGTTTCGAGAAACTGACTCATGTCTTGGACCAGGACCCACCTGCCATACCAGCATGTCCGACTGCTGAACAGAGAGCGTCTCTGAAAAAGTGGATGGATGACGATAACAAAGCCAGGTACTACATGTTGGGTGCCATGTCTGATGACTTGCAGCACCAGCATGAGAATATTATGACTACCCGCCAAATGTTGGCTCACCTACAAGAGTTGTTTGGTGAACAAAGTCGCGCAACCAAGTATCAAGTCTGCCAAAGGCTTTTTAAGGCTAAAATGCATGATGGACAGTCAGTCCAAGATCATTGTTTGTTAATGATCAAGGAAATTGAGGAGCTTGAGAAGCTCGGTGTTATCTTAGACAGAGATTTTCAGATTGATGTGATCCTTCAGTCCTTGTCTAATGCATATGGTCAGTTCATCTGCACTTTCATATGCATAAGATGTAGTGTACCTTGGCTGAGTTAATGAACATGTTGGTTACAGCTGAGCTTTCTTTGAAAGGTTCAAAAGGCTCAGTCCTTACTATGGAGCGGACTTCTTCTAAGAGAAAGTCTTTTGGAAAGAAGAAAAAGTCTGCGAAGAAGCAGAAGGTGGATGGAAAAAGGAAGAAGATGGAACCAAAGAAAAAGGTTGCTAAAAAGAGAAAATATTTCCACTACAATTCAGACGGCCATTGGAAATGAAACTATCCTCAGTACCTGGCCACCTTGAAGAACAAGAAGGATGTCCTTCTGGAGGTATGCTCATTATAGAATCTAATCTTACAGTTCCTCTGCATCCAGTTGGGTACTTGACACTAGTTCTAGTGCTCATTTATGCACTTCTATGCAGGGTCTTGAGGAGAGCAGGAGGCTGAGGAATGGAGATATGATCTTACGCATCGAGAACGGAGCAAGAGTTGCTGCTATGGCCGTGAAAACCTATCCTCTGCGATTACCGTTAGGATTAGATTTAGTTCTTAGAGACTATTATTATGTGCCTGCAGCAAGCAGGAATTTGATTTTTGTTTCATATTTAGCACAAGAAGGCTATGTGATTAGCTTTCATAAGGACCATTGTAACATATTTCATAAAAATAATAAAGTTGCAAATGGTTTTCTTATAAATGGTCTCTATCAGCTACATATTGATGTATCTGTATTTCATATCGAGCAAAATGTGAATGCTATAGAAATTAAAAGGCCTAGAGATAGTCTAAATGATAGATATCTGTGGCACCTAAGGCTAGGTCATATAGCAGAAGACAGGGTTAACAAATTGAAGAAATTCAAGCTATTGAGTCCGTTGACTTCCGAGTCATATCCAGCTTGTGAATCATGCCTTCAAGGCAAAATGACCAAGCTCCCTTTTGTGAGACATGGGGAAAGGGCCACAGACCTACTTGCCCTAGTACATAAGGATGTGTGAGGCTCATTTGATGTACCGGATAGAGGCAACTATGTCTACTTCATTACCTTCACCGATGATATGTCTAGGTACGGGTATGTGTTTCTAATGAAACACAAGTCTGAAGCCTTTGAAAAGTTCAAAGAATTCAGATATGAGGTAGAAAAACAAACAGGAAAGCCCATTAAGGTTCTTCGATCAGATCGGGGAGGCGAATACCTTAGTCGAAAGTTCCTAGACTATCTTAAGGACAATGGCATAGTCTCTCAATGGACTCCACCTGGAATGTCACAACTCAACGAAGTTTCAGAATGGAGAAACCAGACCCTATTAGATATGGTCCATTCCATGATGAGCTTCACAGACCTCCCTGAGTATCTTTGGGGATATTGTCTCATACAGCAATATATGTATTGAATAATGTTCCTCTAAAATCGTTCCTACCATACCGTATGAGATATGGCATGGTAAGAAGCTAAGTCTGAGTCATCTCAGAATTTGGGGTTGTCTGCCTCATATCAAAAGACAGCAAGCGGACAAATTAGAGTTTAGATCTTTTAGAGCTCGGTTTATAGGATATTCTAAAGAGTCATTAGGATACTATTTCCATATTCTGGAAGATCACAATGTGATTGTGAATCGACATGATATTTTTTTTGAAAAATAGTTTATTCAAGATGGTGGCATCGGAAGAATAATTAAGCTCAAGGAGAATGTCTTCCAAGAGCAACGAGCTAAAGAACCTGAGGAACACAATCAATTAGAACCAGTCCTAACACAACCTCTTCCACCTCATAGATCGATTAGGATTTTCCATCCTCTTGGAAGGTACTTAGGTACTATACAAGAGAAAGCAGAGGAAATATTCCTCACAAAAAATGGGGCTCATGGTGATGACCCCAAGACCTATGATGAGGCGATATCAGATATCGACTCTGAGAAATGGTTAGAGGCAATGAGATCAGAAATTGATTCGATGTACTCAAACTAAGTTGGACCTTAGTAGATCCACCTAAAGGTATTGCACCTATTAGGTATAAATGGATCTTCAAGAGAAAGATAGGTACAGATGAAAATATGGAGACATTCAAGGCTAGGCTCATAGTGAAAGGTTATAGTCAGCGTGAAGGCATTGACTATCAGGATACCTTTTCACCCGTAGCCATGCTAAAATCCATCCGCACATTGCTTGCTGTTGCAGCCTTTTTTTATTATGAAATATGGCAGATGGACATGAAAATGGCATTCTTAAATGGATATCCTGAGGAAGATATCTATATGGAACAGCCACTTGGTTTCACATCCAGTGATGATGATCACAAGATCTGCAAGCTGTAAAGGTCAATTTATGGACTTAAGCAAGCATCTCAGAGCTGAAATACTCATTTCAATGATGTGATCAAAATATTTGGTTTCATCAAGAATGAGGAGAAACTATGTATGTTCAAGAAGGTCAGGGGAGCACAGTTGTCTTCCTCGTACTGTATGTAGATGATATCCTTCTGATTGGAAATGATATTTCTATGTTGACCTTAGTCAAAATATAGTTGTCTAAGGAGTTCTCTATGAAAGATCTACGAGAGGTATCCTTTATACTAGGTATTAAAGTCTATAGAGATAGGCCAAATAGGAAGCTGGGACTTTCACAGAAGATGTACATAGAGGAGGTGTTAAAAAGGTTTAGCATGGAAAACTCCAAAAGAGGTTAGTACCTTTTAGACATGGCATTCATGTCTCCAAGAAGATGTACCCTAGCACACCTGAGGAGATTGAACGCATGAGCAAGATTCCTTATCTTCGGCAATAGGAAGTCTCATGTATGTTATGCTATGTACACGACCTGATATAGCCCATGCTGTGAGTGTCACAAGCAGATATCAGTCGAATCCAGATGAAGAGCACTAAAATTTTATGAAATGTATCCTTAAGTACTTGAGAAGGACTAAGGATATGTTTCTAGTCTTTGAGAATGGAGAACTCCAGGTTCAGAGATTTACAGACTCAGACTTTATGTCTGATATAGATGATCAAAAGTCGACATCTGAAAGTCTGTTCATTTGCAATGGTGGTGCAGTTAGCTGAAAGAGTTCCAAGCAGATGGTGATTGCTGATTCCACCATGGAGGTAGAGTATATTGCTGCATCGGAAGCTACGAAGGAGGTATTCTAGTACAAGAAGTTTGCCGCAGAGCTTGGAGTGATGTCATCAGATGCCATCCCTCTTTACTGTGACAATAATGGCACCATAGCCCTAGCTAAGGAGCCAAGATCTCACCAAAAGTCCAAGCATATCGAGTGGCAATTTCATCTGATCCGTGATTACCTCGAAAAAGGTTATGTCGAGGTTAAGAGAGTCGACTCCACAGACAATATAGCAGATCCACTGACAAAGTCATTAGGCCAGCAGAAGATCGAAGCCCACCTTGAGAAGATGGAACTTAGATATGTAGCCAATTGGCATTAGGTCAAGTGGGAGATTGTTAGATGTGTGTCCTAGATGCCAGATTGGCTGATACATTTCTGTACAAATATAAGGGCAAATTTGTAATTTTGACTATAAATGAATAAAAGGGTTATTCTACTATCACATTGTGTACATTATGTCTGTGATACATCCTTTGAGTTAGCAGAAATGTTAATTCATATTTTCAAGAGTTGGAAATTTAAGGCATGAATTTACATAACTAACTCATAAACAGCTCCTGACCATATGATCATCACGAGGATGGTGATCAATCCGGAAGGTTAGTGTACAATCACTTCCTTAGGGTAGATGAGTCTTGAGTCTATGGTGTGGAGATACCAGAGCGAGAGTATAGGTATTCATTTAGAACGATAGTACTGAGCATGACCACCTCGAGCAGTCATAAGAAAGTCTACCTTTTCATCGATGACTAGCTCGATGCTGCAGCTGTGTGTCTAGTTCTTTGACCTGAGATACATCGATACTTTACCTTGAGTGTGTTATAGTTTGACTACACCATAACTAAGTCTCTTAACCATTCAGAATCCTGAGGTGTATGTTGGCTATAGCATATTCATTGTAGGAATCAGATTACACCAAGAAGGGATCTATCAACCTCGGTAGATAAGAAGAGAAGTCCTATGATGATTGAAAGATCGAGTCCTTAAGCCCATGGCCATGGTAGAGTGAAATAATGGAAAAGAATTTTTCATTAAGGTTTTACATCGGACTTGGATCGATCGATTGATTCATATGACTGATGTTGGGTTTGACGAGTTCACCTTAACCCTAATTCAGTCGGGACTCATGATAGAAGAACTCAATCACACAGGTAGCTGCATCGAGAGGTTCATTTTTATTTCTGATGGGTTGCCACCATATACTGCTAGGTGTCACTGATCGATTTTGGGAGCAATTAGAATGATCTTGATGATGGATCATTCTAATTATCTGATCAAAAGAGTTCTGGTCCATCGAAAGGAGTTTTGATGATGTCGATGATGAGATCATGACATCTCATTACCATATAGAAATGAACCTAACTAGATCACACAAATAAGAGTTAGGGTCTGAATGTCATCAATCAAGCTATCCCAGTTCAATTGATTTGGATTAGATCCAATTAGGTTCAAGAAAATTGTGCTAGCACACGATTGAGCCTAACTTTCTCCTCATGTAATCTTTTCTATCTCGATTGAGCCAAATGAGATTTGACTCACCCAGAGAATCTTGTGAAGGTTTCTCATGGTCTGACTGGAGCGAGTCCAGCTCAAAAAAGTCTTATCTTAATTCATGAGATTAATTTAAGACAATACTTACCAATTCCTGTCACCTGTCATTTTCGTTTTAGGACATCGGTCAAACATTGACTTATGGATCTTGAACTGAAGGCCACTTGGCAAGAGATCATTGGAGTATTTTTGTGAAGTGTCCACCTACTAAATTAGGTCTCAAAGTGGGCACCAAGATCAGATTGGGCGTGCACCCCAAGTGGATAAGAATAGAGTCCCATGTGATGAGAATTCTATGCCTTGATCGACTCAAACTGTTGGGCGCCAATCTCACTGTGTTTATCCAATGTTGGTGCCAATAGTAGGAGGGTTTGGTGGGGTTCTTATCTGATATGATCAAATTACATCACTCCACCAATCAAAATTTTTTCAGAATTAATTAAAATTTTTTGATTGGTCGAATGATGTGGCACTGCATGGCGCAGTAGGGTTTATTTAAACTCTGTCTGCGCCTAGGGTTTAGAGAATCTACTCAATCCCCAGCAAAATACTGATATCCCTCCACTTCTCTATATCCCCTCTGGTCCTCTCTCTCCTCTCTTCATGTCCAAGAAGTTGGGCATCCATCTGGTGCTTGTCCAAGGCGTGGTGCCTCCCTAATCAGAAGGCAGCAGGGATTTATCGAGAAGCTGCTGCTCCAGCTTCAGAAGATCTTTTGAAGATCTTCCAGATCAGATCTAGATCTGATTTTTGGAGTAGAGATTCGCAAGGAGAAGATGATCTAGATCTTGCTTAAGTAGATACTGGTAGAGGCCAGACAACTGCGTGGCTATTTTTGAACCTCAGGCATTGCTGCGATCATCTACAGCGTAAACTAGTTACTCTAGAGGTATTTCTCTAATCCTCAGTTTTAGATTTAATTTTAGATTAAATATCAGATAATAAAAATCAAATCTAATAGATTCTAGATTTGAAATATCATAGAATAATTTTCTTTTTAAATATTCCACCCCAGATCTCATTAGATCTGGAAGATCCTACAAGGAAAAAGGTGGTTTTTCCTTCACGCACACCATCTAGAGAGTGTATCTCTAATAGAAACGCAAATTTATTTATGGATTAAAGCAGGCATCGAGGAGTTGGTACTTCTATTTTTGATGAGATAGTCAAAATATTTGACTTTATCAAAATATAGATGAACCATGTGTGTACAAGAAGATAAGTGAGAGTCTCACTAACTTCTTGGTTTTGTATATAAAAGACATACAACATATTGGGAAGATTGTCTCGATGTTGCAGTTGGTCAAAGACATGCTTATCACAGAAGTTTTCTTTGAAAAGACTTGGGTGAAGCATCCAATATACTTGATATCTATAGAGATAGATCTAAGTGGATGCTAGACTTGTCCCAGTCTAGGTACATAGATTTTATATTGAAGAGGTTCAACATGAATGGATATAAAGAGTTTACTTACCTATATACTCAATATATCAAGCCTGATGTGGTTTATGCCTTGTGCATAATCATTGATTTCAGGCAGATCCATGATAGGATCTTTTGAAAACTATAAAAAATATTCTCAACTACTGGAGAAGTACTAGAGAAATAATGAATTAGAAGAGTTTCAAAAAGCAAACTATTTTTGACCCAGTTAATTGCTACTAGTAAAGATTGCAAAGGAAAGTTGCCTGATGAAAGGATTCATCTCTGTGTTGGGTGTGGTCTCACCATCCTATGGCACTTTCACCTCATTCATGATTAGATCATAAAATGAGTTGATATGAAGAACTACATAATGGATCAGTTCACTAAGCCTTAACACAGCAGCAGTGTGTTCACCACCTTGATTGCATGGGCACCAGGTACAAGGGTAATTGGCTTTAGTGCAAGTGAAAGATTGAAAGAATAGAGTCCTACAAGCCAATCGCATGGATGATGCGATGGGACTTTTCTATATTTTTTTCTACTCATTTGCATGATATTGGTTATTTTATTTATGAGGTATTAATTTTTATCATTTGCTGCATCATATTTTTATGATTATGATAAACCCTATAGATTAGGATAATGATTTTAGAGCCATGATGAGATCATGCCAGTGAGACTTAAAATTTTGATAGCCTAAATCAAAAATATTTTCAATCATTGGATCATCAAGTCAGAGATTGATGATGACGGTAAGATTGGTACATCCTATGTATGCTCAATGGAGAGGATGATTGATCTTACAATCACTTGTATAGTGATACTAACATAAGGATATAGATGTTCATTAGAGAATGAGTTTACTTAACTGATCCACAGAGAGAACATCTGATGGAGCCTTATAGTATGTCGACAGATGGTTCTCCAATGAGAGTGGTGCAAGTGATCCTTTGATTTGAGATCACCATGGTACCTTATGTATTGAATCCTTTGGTTTATTTCCTAGCATGCCACTTTAAGATGTATGTGGGATATTTTGACTTTGGTGAAGTATGCATGGAGGTTGTGAGTTGTCAATATGGAATCGGTCGCTCTTTATAGGAGGAGAGAACATCCTATGTGATCTCATAGGATGATGACTCTGAGAGTCCTGATCAGAGCAGGGATGAACAGTAGAAAATATTTTTACTGGTTCATCAATTAAGTCATCATCATCAGATTGAGATATATGTGGATAGATATTTGAACTTGATATGATTCTATGTCCATGGCCTGTTTGGGATGTTGTGTGATCAAAGGATTGAATTGCATGGTAACTCTCCATGAAAGGATAATTTTGATATTTCTACCAAGTTTGCTAGCACATGAATTAACCCAAGTTTTCAATTGGGTTTGATGCAAAGGTGTTTGTACTAACCCTAAGCTTGATGCCTTGACCTAATTAGATTAGGTTCAATCTTTGGTTTTCTTGTTTGGCTAACCAATCCACTAGAAAGTGTTTCATCTGAAATTAACCTCTTCCAAGCCACCACACACAAGAAATAAAAAGGCCATGCCACATTTGTTTTAGGAGTTAAGAAGGAGGAGTCCTTAAATACTCCTCTTAAATTTACTTCCTTATTTCCATGCATTCCTTTGTTTCTTGCACCATCAGATGGTGCCTTGGGATATATGAACATAGAAGAGAAGGAAGAGTCCTTCTCTATGAAGGAACTCACATGACAAAAAAAAATATTGGGATGCCCATTTTTTGTGCGATGAGAATGGAAGAGTCCATCTCATATAAAATTCTTAACAAACCTTCCTTTCCCTTCACTTATTTCATACAATTTCTTAAGGGTGGTGGCATTAGATGATGCCTTGGGAGGTGTGCACAGAGGAGAGTCCTTCTACTAGTTAAGTACCTAACAAACTTCTTTATTTGGAATTTATTTCATTAGAGAAAAACCATGAGACGCCAATAGTTGGCGTCCCTTGATGGCACCCTTTTATTCCTTATAAAAGGGATGCCTCTTATGTGATAAATTAAAGGGTTTATCTCTGGTTGTTAGGCATGAGAATGAGGAAGAAAAGATAGAAAAAATTCAAAGAAAAAGATTAAAAAAAAAAGAGAAAGGAAAATAGAAAGGAAGGTAAGAGAGAAATGGAAAGCAAAGGGTTGCTTGTCCTAGAGTTTGGATTTTCAAGTGTTGGAGTTCTAAACCAATTTTGGGTGGTGAGTTCTATAGGGTTTCGATGACGCAGTGGAACATAAATTTTAAAAATTTTTCATGCATTCAACTATTGAAAACAAGACTAACAATTAAACAGGACTATCGGAATACAAAACCCTACGAACACCTGGATGATTATAATCAAACAATTTAAGCATGCATATTAACAAGAGGTCAGATGTCATGTACCAAACATGAAGATGATGATCTAGTAATCAAGTGATCTTCATAAGACTCTAAAATAGAAGCCCTCCAACGGTGATCCACATGAGACTGATCAGGGTCCTTCCCAATTTGAAGTAGTGCTGCAGCCATCTTCGTAAGTTCACTTCCATTTATCCTTCGCAAGAATGGATTGTACCACTACTTGTATGCCTTTGAAGCCTCCACTAGGACTATACTAGAGATCTATTCTCAAAAAATCTCATCACACAAAAATTAGATTAGATGTTCAACACTTGAACAATCTAATTTTAGGACAAGCATCACATGCTTTCCAATTTCCTCCTCCCTTCCTTTCCATTTTTTTTTCTCCTTTTTCTCTTATCTTTTTCCAAATTTTTTTCTTTCTTTTTCTTCTTCATTTCCATGACTAACCACAAGGGAATTTTCATGTTTATCACATAGGAGATGCCCCCTTTAATAAGAAGGAAGGGGTGCCTCCAAGGGATGCCAACAATTGGCGTACAAAAATATTCACCGGTGATTAATGCCATTTAAGAGAATTAGTTGTGTTTTTAATCTGTAGAAGGACTCTCCTCTACATACACTACTCAAGGCACCATCTGATGTCATCACCCCTTAGAAAATAGCATGGAATAATAATGCAAAAGGAAGGAAGTTAAGAGTTTAATATGAAATGGACTCTTCCATTTCTTATTGCATAAAAGGTGTGGCATCCCAAATAATTTTGGCATGCGAGTTCCTTCACAGAGAAGATCTCTTCCTTCTCTTCCATGCCCACATATCCTAAGGTGCTATCTAATGGCATATAAAACAAAGAGACATGTGGAATATGGTAAGAAATTTAAGAGGAGTATAAAAGGACTCCTCCTTCTTAACGCAAAAATTAAATGGGCGTGCCTTTATTTTGTGCATGTGGTTTGGTGTGGAGGAAGTTGATTTCTTATGGAACACTTTCAATAAAAATTAGATAAGCCACCAATTTATTTGATGGTTCAAATCTAATCACATTAGGTCAAGGCAACAAGCTTGGATTTAGTATAAACACCTTTGCACTAAACCAAATTGGGAACTTGGGTTAATTCAGATACTAGCAAATTAATTAACCCATAAGATTTATAATAAATCCAAATAGATTGGATCAAGATCAAATCTCTATTGTGTTGATTTATTAGGTTCCAAATCCAGCCAGTAGTGGATCCAGACTTTCGACGTAATCCTAATCTGATCAGATTAGATCAGCTCAAGAGTCCTAATCAACTAAGACTTTTTTTAATTAATATTTTAGAGGCTATGAAAAGGCTAGAAATTATATGAGATGCAATTGAAAAAAGTTTCTTACCTATGAACTCATGAGAATTTGTTGTGTTACCATAAGCTCTTTATGAAGAATTAGAATCTCAACTGCACTAAGATATATATTTTATATATCTTGTTGGTGCAGAATTCTATCGATGCTGGATGAAGCTGGAGTCGAGGGGATCACCATCGCCATCGAGATCTACAAGAAAAGTCTAAATCATAGTTGGGGGTGCTCTGGCAAGATCTTCCGACGCTCAAGTCAGTACTCTGCTTCAATAGAAATGGAGCACTCGAATGAAATTTTAGCAGAGTTTAGAGATAGTGCTTCGAGCTTAGAGGAGAATGTATCTGGGGGGTCTCTTTTATAGATGGAAGAGCGTAATTGATTGACAGCGACGTCCGTAACTGCCTGGTAGTGGGCTGTTCGAGGCCACATGGAGTTTGTTACGACGAGTGGAGTGGTGTCCGTTGTCACGACTTGCCGAAGAGTTTGGGCCAGATGGTTGAAGGTCGATTGGGACATCTGGTGGAGCGAAATAGCTCTCTGTCTCAGCAATTTAAGAGAAGCTCGGATGTTTTCAAGGTTGCTGACAGGTTAACTATTGTTGGGTGCCTTAGACGTTGATGCTGCAGACGAAAGTCATCTGCTATAGAAGCCTAGATGGAAACTTTCTATTGAAGAAATTCGGCTAGAGTCTGATTGCTAGAGAAGTCTGTCTGAAATTTGTCTGATATAGAAGCTTGTCTGAAGACTGTCCGCTGGAGAGATCCGGTTGCATGAGAAATCTGACAAAAGGTCGATCGATAGCAAAATTCGGAAGGCACTATAGAAGGATGACCGATAGAAGAGTCCGGAAGGCGTTGTAGAAGTTCGTCCGTTGGAAAAGTCTGGAGGATACTGTGGAAGGTCGACCGCTGGAAGGGTCTGGAGGAAATTTGTCCGTTGGAGGGGTCTTGGCACTATTGAAGTCGATTGGCACTGTTGAAGGTTGATGGCTGGAGAGGTATGGAAGACATCGGAGACAGTCGGTCACCGTAGAAATCCGACTGCTGGAGCTTGTCCATTGTTGAAGTTTGTCTGGAACCCAATTCTGTTGTAGAAGTTTGGACGAAGTCCGGTTCTTGTATGAGTCCGGAAGGAGGCCGCTTACTGAAGAAGCTCGGATGGAGATCGGTTGTCTTGGAAGTTTGGATGGAGACTGCTTATTGTAGAAGCTCGGATAAAGTTTACTTACTGTAGAAACTCGAATGAAGTCTGCTTGCAATAGAAGTTCGAACGAAATTCACTTACTGTAGAAGCTCGGATGAAATTCGAAAGGCGGTTGACCACTGTAGAAACTTGGATAGAGTCTGGTTACTATAAAAGTCCTATTGCTGGAGAAGCCCGGGCATTGATGAAGTCCGAAAGAAGCTCGGAGTAAAGTCGATCGTGACAAGAGGAAGTCTGGAAGAGATTCGGAGAGTAGTCGATCACTGTAGAAAATTGACTGATAGTGAAGCTCAGAGAGCATTTGGAGCAGTCTGATAGACGACTGAAGGAGCTCATTATCGGAGAAGTCCGGAGGGTACGATAAAAGTTTGGACAGTCGGGGGAGTTCAGAAAGACGCTGCACAAGGTCAGAAGCTGGAAGAGTCCTAGGAGGGTTGGCCTCTTACGAACTTCGGCTGGGGTTATGTTATACCCAACACCAGTCTCCCTACTTTCGAGTTTGGGTTTCGAATGAAGGAAGTACAAAAAAATTTTCACAGTCGAAGTTGCCCCCCTTGATTTTTGTACTTGATTGTTTCCAGATATTTTGACATTTGGCGCACCGATTTTGGAGTCTTTTCAAATTGAGGCGATCCAAAAAGATTTTTTCAAAATTTTTATTGGAGCGCTGTCCCAGGTACGATGCAATAATGATTGTAGATCTCCTTTGGCCGACCTACAACCACCGCATAGCCATTGAGGAGGCTTTTCTCCTCAACCGATCTTAAATGACTAGGTCTTCGTTTGTGTCAGGACGAGGTTCTCCTCCTATTCCCGACACAATCAATTTCAGCTCATGTTAGGATGAGATTTTTCTCCTGTTCCTAACAGGACTATGGGGGCACATAAGGGCCGTTGCGAGGGCCTTTTCCCCATCCGATCTCTTAATAACTGGATCTTGACTTTGCTCATGTTAGGACGAGGTTCTCCTCCTGTTTCTAACATGGCTGTGGGGGTGCATAAGGGCCGTTATGAGGGCCTCTCCCCCTATCCGATCTCTTAATAATTGGGTTTCGACTTTGCTCATGTTAGGACGAGGTTATCCTCTTATTCCTAACATGGCTGTGGGGGTGCATAAGGGTCGTTGCGAGGGCCTCTCCCCCATCTGGTCTCTTAATAATCAGGTCTTTGACTTTGCTCATGTTAGGATGAGGTTCTCCTCCAGTTCCTAACATGGCTGTAGGGGCGCATAAGGGCCGTTACGATGGTCTCTCCCTCCATCCGGTCTCTTAATAATCGGGTCTTCAACTTTGCTTATGTTAGGACAAGATTTTAATTCTGTTGGTGCAGAATTTTACCAATGCCGGATGAAGCTGGAGTCAAGGGGATCACGACCGCCATCGGTACCTGCAAGGAAAGTCTAAACCAGAGTTGGAGGTGCTCCGGCAAGACCCTACGATGCTCAAGTCAATATTTTGCTGCAACAGAAATGGAGCACTCGAATTGGATTTTAGCAGAGTTTAGAGATAGTGCTTAAAGCTTAGAGGAGAACATATCTGGGGGGTCACTTTTATAGATGGGAGAGCGTAATCGATTGACAGCAACATCCATAACTGCCTGGTAGTGGGCCATTCGGGGCCACGTGGAGTTTGTTACGGTGAGTGGAGTGGTGTCCGTTGTCATGACTTATCGAGGAGTTTGGGTCAGACGGCTGAAGCTCGATTGGGATGTCTGGTGGAGCGGAATAGCTCTCTATCTCAGCAATCTAAGAGAAGCTCAGATATTTTCGAAGTTGCTGACGGGCTAACTATTGTTGGGTGCCTTAGGCATTGATGCTGCAGATGGAAGTCATCTACTGTAGAAGTCCGAACGGAAACTTTCTGTTGGAGAAATCTGGGTGGAGTCCGATTGCTAGAGAAGTCCGTCTGGAATTTGTCTGATGTAGAAGCTTATCTGAAGATTATCCGCTGGAGAGGTCTGATTGCATGAGAAATCCGATAGAAGGTCGACCGATAGCAGAATTCAGAAGGCGCTATAGAAGGTTAACCGATAGAAGAGTCCAGAAGGCATTGTGGAAGTTTGTTCACTGGAGGAGTCTGGAGGACACTGTGGAAGGTCGACCGCTGGAGGGGTCCAGAGGAAATTTGTCTGTTGGAGGGGTCTTGGCACTATTGAAGTCTGGTTGGCGCTGTTAAAGGTTGATGGCTGGAGAGGTACAGAAGACATCAGAGACAGTCGGTCACTGTAGAAATTCAGCTGCTGGAGCCTGTCTGTTGTTGAAGTTCATCTGGAATCTAATTCTGTTGTAGAAGTTCGAATGGAGTCTGGTTCTTGTAGGTGTTCAGAAGGAGGCTGCTTACTGTAGAAGCTCAGATGGAGACTGGTTGCCGTGGAAGCCCGGATGGAGACCGCTTATTTTAGAAGCTCGGACGAAGTCCACTTACCGTAGAAACTCGGATGAAGTCCGCTTGCAATAGAAGTTCGAACAAAATTCACTTACTGTAGAAGCTCAGATGAAATTTGGAAGGCGGTCGGCTACTGTAGAAACTTGGATGGAGTCTGGTTACTGTAAAAGTCCTACTGCTGGAGAAGCCCGGGCATTAACGAAGTCCGAAAGAAGCTCGAAGTAAAATCGATCGTGATAGGAGAAAGTATGAAAGAGATTCGGAGAGTAGTCGATCACTGTAGAAAATTAGTTGATAGTGAAGCCCAGAGAGCATTTGGAGCAGTCCGATAGATGACTGAAGGAGCTCATTATCGAAGAAGTCTGGAGGGTACGATAGGAGTTTGGACGGTCGGGAGAGTTCAGAAAGACGCCGCACAAGGTCGAAAGTCGGAAGAGTCCTTGGAGGGTTGGCCTCTTATGAACTTTGACTGGGGTTATTTTATACCCAACACCAGTCCCCCTACTTTCGAGTTCGGATTTCGAATGAAGGAAGTACAGAGAAATTTTTATAGCCGAAGTTGCCCCCATTAATTTTCATACTCGATTGTTTCCAGATATTTTGGTGTTTGGCGCGTCGGTGCTGGAGTCTTTTCAAATTGAGATGACCCGAAAAGATTTTTTCAAAATTTTTGTTGGAGTGTTGCCCCTGGTACGGTGTAATAATGATTGCAGATCTCCTTTGGCCGACCTACAACTACTGCGTAGCCATTGAGGAGGTTTTTCCCCTCATCCGATCTTAAACGATCAGGTCCTCGTTTGTGTAAGGACGAGGTTCTCCTCCTGTTCCTGACATAGTCAATTTCAGCTCATGTTAGGATGAGGTTTTTCTCCTATTCCTAACAGGGCTGTGGGGGCACATAAGGGCCGTTGCGAGGGCCTCTCTCTCCATCCGATCTCTTAATAACTGGGTCTTCGACTTTGCTCATGTTAGGATGAGGTTCTCCTCCTGTTCCTAACATGACTGTGGGGGCGCATAAGGACCATTGCGAGGGCCTCTCCCTCCATCCAGTCTCTTAATAATCGGGTCTTCGACTTTGCTCATGTTAGGATGAGGTTCTCCTCCTATTCCTAACATGGCTGTGGGGGCGTATAAGGGCCGTTGCGAGGGCCTCTCCCCTCATCCGATCTCTTAATAATCGGGTCTTCGACTTTGCTCATGTTAGGACAAGGTTCTCCTCCTATTTTTAACATGACTGTGGGGGCACATAAGGACCGTTGTGAGGGCCTCTCCCCCCATCCAGTCTCTTAATAATCGAGTCTTCAATTTTGCTCATGTTAAGATGAGGTTCTCCTCCTATTCCTAACATGGCTGTGAGGGCACATAAGGGCCGTTGCGAGGGTCTCTCCCCCCATCCGGTCTCTTAATAATCGGATCTTCGACTTTTCTCATGTTAGGATGAGGTTCTCCTCCTGTTCCTAATATGGCTGTGGGGGTGCATAAGGGCCATTGCGAGGGCCTCTCCCCCCATTCGGTCTCTAAATAATCGGACCTTCATTTGTGTCGGGATGAGGTTCTCCTCTTGTTCCTGACACGCTTAGTTTCGATTGTCTGAAGGAGCTACTCCCTGTCGTTATAAGCTCATGCCAAAAGAAAAGATATGCGAATATGAAACTTGTATTTAAGGCAAAGTTATCGTTAATACATTTGTAAATTTTTCGAATTCCATGGTCGCGGAAGGTCCGCTCCTTCGAGCTCTTTTAGATAGTATGTTCTGGGCTGGACTACCTCCCTGACTTCATACGGGCCTTCCCAGTTTGGGGCAAGTTTCTCTTGGTTCTGAGGTTGTGAAACAGCGGCTCGCTGAAGTACTAAGTCCCTCGCTCTGATGGCTTTGCTCTTGACCTGGGAGTTGTAGTAGCGGGCTGCTTTCTGCTCGTAGGCTGCCATCCGAACTTGTGTTGTCTCCCGCTTTTCTTCTAACAATTCGAGGTTGGCCTTGAGATCCTGTGAGTTGCGCTGCTCGTCGAATACCATGACTCGCACCGATAGAAGCTTGAGTTCAATCAGAATAACGGTTTCTATTCTGAAGGCTAAGGCAAAGGGGGTCTCCCTCATGGACAGTCTTTGGGTAGTTCGATATGTCCATAACACATGATAAAGCTCGTCTGCCCAAGTTCCCTTTGCTTTTTCAAGTCTTGCCTTGATTCCTTACAACAGAGTCCTGTTAGTCACCTCAGCTTCGCCATTTGCCTACGGATAGGCTACTGACGTGAAGTTATGGGAGATGTTTAAGTCCTCACAAAATTCAGCAAACCTTGCTCCAGCAAATTGTCATCCATTATCAGTAATGAGAGTTCTGGATAAGCCAAACCTACAAACGATTGACTTCCAGATGAAATCCTGCACTTTAGCTTCTGTGATTTTCGCCAAAGGTTCGGCTTCGACCCACTTGGTGAAGTAGTCAATTTCCACCAGGAGAAACTTCTGCTGTCTGGATGCCATGGAAAAAGGTCCAAGGATATCCATCCCCCATTGTGCAAATGGCCATGGGGCACTCAAAAGTGTAAGTTTGGAGGCATGCTGTCTTTGGATATTCGCATATCTCTGACATGGATCACACTTTCTGACATATTCAATGGAGTCGTGGTATATTGTAGGCCAGTATAACCTTATCGGAGCAGTTTGTGGGATAAAGATCTGACCCTCAGGTGACTTCTGCAGACTCCTTCATGTACCTCCCACAAGGCAAAGTCGGCTTCAGAAGGTCGGAGATATTTCAAAAGGGACAAAGAGTACGACCTCTTGTACAGCTTGCCCTCATAAAGGATATATTAGGAGGCCTGGTTTCTAAGCTTTCGAGCTTCTTTTGCATCATGAGGAAGAACCCCATCTTTGAGGTATGCAACCAGTGGGTCAATCCAGCTGGGTTCATGGTTGATCTCCATTACAAGCTGCGGTTCTTCCATACTTGGACATTTCAGAACTTCGAAGAGGACTTCCTTGAGTAGTTCAGCCGGAGCTAGCATAGCCAACTTGGAGAGAAGATCGGCCCTGGTATTTTCTGCTCTTGGAATCTGCTTGATGTCAAAGCTGCCAAAGGCAGGGATGATCTCTTTTACCTTTTTGAGATACTTGGCCATACTGTCCTCTCGAGCTTCATAGTTTTTGCTAACTTGTCCCACCACCAATTGGAAGTCACTGTAGACTTGGAGCCGATCTACTTCTAATTTTTTGGCGATCTTCAGTCCTGCAATCAGAGCTTCATATTCTGCTCTGTTATTTGTCACAAAGAATTCGAAGCACAGTGCATACTCCACGATAATTCCTTTCGGATTGACCAAGATCAGGTCCGTGCCCGTGCCTGACATGTTGGAGGAACCGTCCACATAGAGGGCCCAAAAACTATCAGGGAGATCTGTTCTTTCCTCAGGGGAGTTCGGCTGGAGCCCTGGGTTGTCAGCTTCACCTCGTTCAAGTTCGACTTCTTTTGGGATGGTGTATTCCACTATGAAGTCTGCTAATATCTGAGCTTTTATCATCGACTGAGGTCGATAGTTGATGTCGAATTCTATGAGCTCGACTGCCCATTTCGCTATCCTTCCAGAAGCATCCGCTCGATGCAGAACTACCTTAATCGGCTGGTCAGTGAGCAGTGTTATGGAGTGCCCTTGAAAGTAAGGTTGGAGCCTTCGGGCTGCAATCAACAGGGCGTAAGTTAGTTTCTCTAACTTAGTGTACCTGGTTTCGGTATCTCTCAATACTCGGCTTATGTAGTAGATCGGCCATTGAATTTTTGCTTCTTCCTTAATCAAAACTGCTGCGAGAGCCACAGGGGAGATCTCCAGGTACAGGAACAACTCCTTTCCAAGTTCGGGCTTTGCCAATAGTGGAGGTGAGCTGAGGTAGTTCTTCAATTCTTTGAATGCTCGCTGACATTCAGTGGTCCAACAGAAGTTTTTCGGTTGCTTAAGAGTCTAAAAGAAAGGTAGGCACCATTCGGCCGACCTTGAGACGAAGCGATTTAGAGCTACTACTCTCCCAGTAAGGTGCTAAACTTTCTTTATTGACTTCGGAGTGGTTATTTTTTGGATGGCATAAATATTTTCCGAATTTGCTTCGATCTCATGTCTCGATACCATAAAGCTCAAGAATTTTTTTGAGGTTACTCCAAAAGTGCACTTGGTTGGGTTCAGCTTCATCTTGTATTTTCGGAGGGCATTGAAGGTCTCCTCAAGGTCAGCGACGTGGTTCATTGAGTATTTGCTTTTTACAAGCATGTCATCCATATAGACCTCCATGTTGTGGTCGATCTGCTCTTTGAAGATCTTGTTCACCAGCCATTGATAGGTCGTCTCTGCATTTTTGAGGCCAAAAGGCATGACCCTGTAATAGTAAAGACCACAGTTACTGATAAAAGCAATCTTTTCTTCATCCTCTGGTGCCATTCTGATTTGATTGTAGTCAAAAAATGCATCCATGAAAGTGAAAAGCTCGTGGCCCAAGGTTGCATCCACTAATTGATCAATTCTGGACAGAGGGTAACTGTCCTTCGGGCAGACTTTGTTCAGCTTTTTGAAGTCTATACACATCCTCCACTTACCATTCGCCTTCTTGACGAGAACCACATTGGAGACCCAGTTCAGATTGAATTGAATTGAATTGAAGTCTATACACATTGAATTGAATCTCCTGGGCATCTTCTTCGGTAAAGGTTATAGATTCTTCAGTCCTCTGTCACTTGGGCGATCCGACCGATCCACTGGATGCTCCCCGCTGGGGTCCTCCAGAGATGGTGTTGATGATCTTGATTGGAGGTTGATCATCAGGTGTTCTTCCCTCCTTGGTGGCTCTGGTTGTGGTAGGGCCCTCGACCGATCTTCCCTATCTTCAGGCCGGTGTAGGATGAATCTATGTAGGAACCAGATCTAGGGTTTCAGGGTTAGATTTTGAAACTTTTTCAAGATCATACAGCGGAAGACTAAAATAAATCAAAATTTATTTTCTAAAATCAGAGAATCTCTAGATCTAAGATCCTATTACATGATTATTACATAGCATTAAATCAGAAATTAAAATATATAAATATAGCATGAACTACATGTTGATCATATCAACATGTTTTAATACCACATCTAATGTATGTATTAAACAATAGATCAGATCTATTACCTTGCAAGTTAGATGCTCTAACCTCGCTAATCCGGGCTTAAGGATGATGTTGCAAGCCGCACATGCGTCCGGCCTCTAGGAGTCATCCACACAAGCCCATAAATCTCGATCAGAAGTCCTGCTTCAGGAAATCAGCACAGTATGCTAGTACTGCGCTGATCCTTCTTTGATGGTTGATCAGATGCCTCCTTCTTCTTGATTTGGACTCTTCCAAAGATGGAAAGTAAAAGGAGGGGTTTCAGATCTTAGATGCTCTCAAGAAACTCAAGATGGAGGGAGGAAAGATATGAAAACAAAAACCCTAGAAGAAGACCCTCTTCTTCTTCATGTTTTTCTCTCAAGACACCCAAACTTGCATCTTTTATATCTCCACGACCAAAAGGTATTTCTCTCTGATTTTTGGATGGCACAAAAGACTATCAAATCTCTTATTTCTCCTAAAATTTCACAAAGAAACTCATCTTATATAGAGAGATATGATAGAGTCCTTGTCTAGGTCAAACACCTAGTCAAGGCTTATCCAAACATGGCAATTTAAGGGACGCCCAACTCTTGAGCACCTCCTCCATATTTTCATGCATGGATCACTAGCAAAGGGTACACTATGTACACCCTAAAATCTATAAAAATTCTAAAAAAAATTTGGATAAATTCGGTGCAAAATTGAAAGAGTTTTGGATTTCTAAAACTCTATCTCATAGAATTCAAAATCCAAACTTATTCCTTTTTGATTTGATCCAAACCACCTTCCATGTAAGAAAGAAGAGAGGAGACCTTTCATGAACGTGGGAGAGATCTGGGAGAGGGATTTTGTCACACAAAATAAGTGGAGATTGGCGTTGAATAAGAGAGAGGGCGTGGAGAAGGCTTATGTGGCGCAAGGTGGAATCCTAGTCCTACTAGGATTCTGTCTTATGACTTGTTTTAATTTGGTTTCCCAAACCAAATCAAATCAAAATTAGATCAACCCCATTAAAATAGGTCTTAACCCAATTAAGAGTTTAATTTAATCAGATTAAATTAGATTTAAATCTGATTTAATTTTCTAATCAAATTAGAAATTAGATTGACCCAAGTCCTAGTTGAACTAGGACTAGTTTTTTCTTGCACTTGGCTTATCCAATAAACCAATTGGACTTGATCCAATCAAGCCCAAACTAATTTTAATTAAATTATATTTAATTAGACTTAATCTCAGCCCATTGGCTTAATCAAATTAAGCCAATTAGCAATCAAATTGCTAATCGATCCTCCTGCAACACTTGTACTGGGTTAAATGTCAATCGTATTGATCATTTAATCCTAGAACGATTCTTAATCGTTGATCAACCATCCGATCGGATCATGAACTCTAATGTGTGTGACCTCATAGGTCTGAACCTAAGCCGATAGCATAGGAATAAATTTCTATACCAATCGAAGTGACCATCCAGCAATGGTACCCGACGATCGGATAGGTCGAATGTGTAGAACAACATCCTTAGAACCCATGCGGATATAGTTTTCATATAATTCATCCCCTTGACCAAAATGATCATAGGACACCCCAGAGTTTAACTGTCAACTCTAATCAGGTTGTCCACATTGTATTTCAAAATATCAAATCCATCTGATGGATTACCCTGGCCAAGGTTTTGCTAAATTGAAATACAGCGACTCATTCTTCTCCAACTCTTGGAGTGGTCAATCCCATCTCGATCACACTCTGACTTCACAAGTGCTTGACTGTGCCCAGAAGCCTTCCATCCCTGAATTAAAAACTCAGTTAGTCCAGTACCAAAGCACAGTGAGTTGCTTGCAAGTCACTGAGGCGATCTCAAGTCTAAGGGACACTTATACCTATATCCCATCAGAGACATTCTCGACAGCAGAATACTCTGGAGTTGGTCACATTCAATGATGATGTACCCTTACATCTCACCTGTATGCCATACCAGTGTCTCCACACTCCTTGGTTAAGAGGACAACCAACCCATATGGCCTACAGCGATCTATGCTCGATAGAAGCTGTCGTCCTTATTAACAGCTTATCATTTGGTCGTGAACAGTTTTAAGGACTAATCGATAAATCCTCTCTTTATCGAACTTAAATAGTCCTAAGGACTTCATCATAACAACAGAGTTCATTAGAAGATGAAAGCTTATGATGAAGATGCCAAATATATATTTTATTTATTAACAAATCAATTTCAATACTTGGTTGCTCAACCGTCAACAGCTTGACGATTGGCTTTTTGGGACACATTTCCCAACAACTCCCACTTGTCCTAAAGCCACTCGGCACAGTATCTAATACCCATCTTCGATTTGTGGTTGTCGAACTTCTTTATCGCCAGGGCTTTAGTGAAGGGGTCAGCCAGGTTCTCCTTTCCGTCGATCTTCTGAAGGTCGACGTCACCTCGATCCACGATCTCTCGGATCAGGTGGAAGCGGCACAAGATGTGCTTCGTCTGCTGATGTGCTTTGGGTTCCTTCACCTGAGCTATGGCACCGTGCTGTCGCAGTAGAGCAGGACTGGACCATCGAGGGAGGGTGCTACTCCGAGCTCGTTGATGAATTTTCTCAGCCACACAGCTTTCTTCGTGGCATCCGATGCTGCGATGTACTCCGCTTCACAAACAGAGTCTGCCACAGTATGCTGCTTGGAACTCTTCCAGCAGATGGCTCCACCATTCAGAGTAAAGATATAACCCGACACGCTCCTGCTGTCATCATGGTCAGATTGGAAGCTGGAGTCTGTGAACCCCATAAGTTTCAGATCTGACTCGCCATAAACCAACCATTGGTCCTTAGTATTTCTTAAATACTTAAGGATGGCTTTAACCACTTTCCAGTGATTTTCTCCAGGATCAGATTGGTATCTACTCACTACTCCTAGTGAGTATGCCACATCTGATCTTGTACATGTCATGGCGTACATGATAGATCCCACGACTGAAGCATATGGGACTCTACTCATACGCTCTCTCTCTTCAGGAGTTGTCAGACAATCCTTCTTAGAGAGAGAAATTTCATGGCCTATCGGTAGATAGCCCTTCTTGGAATTCTCCATGCTGAACCTCTTCAGCACAGTGTCTATGTACATGGACTGGGATAACCCAAGCATCCTTTTAGATCTATCCCTATAGATCTTCATCCCTAGGATGTAGGATGCTTCACCCAAGTCCTTCATGGAGAACTGTGATGACAACCAAACTTTTATTCTCTGTAGTGCGGGGATGTCATTCTCGATTAAGAGAATATCATCCACGTACAAGACAAGGAATACCACAACTGGACCATTTGTCCATTTATAGATGCAGGGCTCTTCTCCATTCTTAATGAAGCCATACGTTTTGATCACCTTATCAAAATGCATGTTCCAACTCCGAGAAGCTTGCTTCAGTCCATAAATTGTTCTCTGAAGCTTGCACACCTTGGACTCATCTATGGATGTAAACCCCTCAGGTTGTATCATATACACCTCTTCAGTCAGCTCTCCATTCAGGAAAGCTGTCTTTACATCCATCTGCCAGATCTCATAATCCAGATGGGCAGCTATTGCAAGCATTATCCAAATGGATTTAAGCATTGCCACTAGGGAAAATATCTCGTCATAGTCAATACCATAACATTGACGATATCCCTTGGCGACCAAACGGGCTTTATAGGTCTCCACCTTTTCGTCTGCGCCCCTCTTCCTTTTGAAGACCCATTTACACCCAATAGGTTTAACCCCTTCAGGTGGGTCAACCAATGTCCATACATCGTTGACCTTCATGGACTCCATTTCAAATTTCATGGCTTCAAGCCATTTTTCAGAATCAGATCTCTGCATTGCATCCATATAGGTGATCGGATCCTCATTATTCTCATCAAGTTTGATGGGATCACCGTCCCGAACCAAAAATCGTAGTATCTGTCCGGCTGACGCGGTACTCTACCGGATCGCCTTAATGGTGCAGGTATATTGGGCTTCGGATCTGATCTAATCATATCCGACTCAGGTTCAGCTATTGGTGTCGGTCCTTCTACCTGTTGAATTTCATCAAGTTCAACCTTAGAGGCAACGGTTCCTTCACCAAGGAACTCTTTTTCTAAAAAGATTGCCTTAAGGCTGACGAACACCTTTTGTTCATCAGCATGGTAGAAAAAATATCCTTTTGTCTCTTTGGGGTACCCTATGAATGAGCATTTGTCAGACCTAGGTCCAAGTTTGTCTGTGACTAATCGTTTGACATAAGTCGGGCACCCCCAGACCCTAAGGTGTGAAAGTACTGGCTTACGTCCTGTCCATATCTCATATGGAATCTTAATTACTGACTTACTTGGAACCCTATTTAACAGATAACAGGCCGATTCGAGTGCATATCCCCAGAAGGATATCGGCAAGCTAGCAAAACCCATCATGGATCGGACCATGTCTAACAGAGTCCGATTCCTCCTTTCAGACACACCATTATGCTGTGGTGTTCCTGGAGGAGTCCATTGGGAGAGAATCTCATTCTCTCCTAGATATGTGAGAAATTCACTAGAAAGGTATTCTCCTCTTCGATCAGATCGAAGAGTTTTAATACTCTTTCCAGTTTATTTTTCTACTTCACTTCGAAATCGTTTGAACATTTCAAATGAATCCGATTTATGTTTCATCAGATAGACATATCCATATCTGGATAGGTCATCCGTGAAAGTTATGAAGTAGAAATATCCACCTCTAGCACTGGTGCTCATGGGCCCGCATACATCAGTATGTACTGGGTCCAAGAGCTCAGTAGCTCTCTCACCTTTTTTCAGTAAAAGGTGACTTGGTCATTTTACCAAGAAGACAGGACTCACAGGTTGGAAGTGATTCACAATCACTAACTTTGAGGATTCTCTCTTGAGTCAACCTGTTTATTCTATTCTTGTTTATATGACCTAGCCTACAGTGCCATAAGTAGATATCTAACACACTATCTAATCTAGGATGCTTGCTAGTAGAATAGACTCTTATCAGGCTTGATCTTTTTGGTCTGGCTCTGCACAGATGTCCCAGCTTGAACTTGCACCTTCTTGACTTTCTTCTTCTTATTCTTCTTCCCTTTCTTAAAGGGTCGAGAACTAGAAGACGAACCTCCCACTAAGTTCACCGACTCCTTATGGAGTTGGTGATCTTTCTCAAAGTTTTGAAGCAACCCCAGTAATCCATGGTAGTTTACTTCAGGCTTTGTCATTCTATAATGAGTGAGGAATGGGAGATAAGACTTGGGCAGCGAGTTCAGTATTGCATCTTTCCCAAGCTGCTCATGCAAGGAAAAGCCGAGCTTGCTCAATCATTCCATCAGCTCGATCATGTACAATACATGATCAGTGACAGAGGCACCATCCCGCATTTTGGCATTGAAGATGGCACAACTAGTCTTGTGCCTCTTCACGTCATCGGGTGTGCCAAAGGCATCCTCCAACACTTGAAGCATATCCTTTGGCTGAGCCGTCTCGAATCTGCCACTGAACTCGTCGCTCAGAGCAGCCAGCATGATACAGCGCACCGTGGTCCGGTCACTGAGCCACTTCTGGTAAGTGTCTCTGACTGTTCCACGTGCATTGACAGCTGGCTCCACAGGTGCAGGATCCATTATCACATATAGGATCCGTTCATGCTCCAGGATTATCTTCAACTTTCGATACCAGCTACCGAAGTTGGGTCCCACCAACTTATCATTGTCCAACAATGATCGGAGTGATAGGGAAGTGGCCATATTTGCACAAAGGAGAACCATAACCTAATTAGTAATTGATTCATTAAACCTAAAGATTTGGACTTTAATCAAAAGGTTTCTCCCACTATTTTATTCGAATTGGTAGCCTCTACCTCCAACTCGAGGAATTACCCTAATTCCTTAGCGGGTACTAGAATCCACTTAGACTGCACACAAGCCCAACTTTGGTTGGTCAACCCATGTACATCTAAGGGTAGGTTCATAACCAATTATTTCTCTAAACAATTTCTAGTAATTTTAATTTTGCCCCAGAAACCTAATCAGTAGGCTTTGGCCTCCACTGTAAGGATCCGATTAGGTCCAACCATTAACATGATCATACTTGGTGTATCTAACCAATGAATGATTAAGTCCAACTTTGGTTGGCTCACCTAACCACCATTAGAGAGACACTTCCAAGTCATCATATGATGAGTGATAATTTCATTAGTCAACAAGCACCAGGCCTTTGGGTCTGCAATGATTATTGAGTTAATGGACTCATTATCAAACACCTTAATGGGAGGCTATGACTCAATTATCTCCATAACTTTATCATTTTAAGGATCTAATAATTTTAAAGGATTTAAATAATTTAGAGGATGAGGTCAGATGAACCAGCTTATCATGATCCTCCCACTGGCTTCACCAAGTCAGCTTAAGGGAGACCATTAAAAGGGCTGGTCTAGGAGCACCTAAATCAGTCACACTGATTTACCTAGCTGACATGGGTCAGCTCGAATAGTCAAGTGATCCGATCAAAACATAATTTCACCAAGAGGCCAGGTAAGTTTGATCAGTGGGAGGGTCTGACAAAGCTTGCCTTAGACACCATCAGAAATGGCCAGGTAAGCGGGCTCCCAATTAAAAACCACCGGTCTGGTTTACCTTAGACACCAACTGGTTTAATTAGTTTCGATTAGATCAACCTAACAGTTCGTGCTAGACCGCTTAGCCAAGAATCAAGTCCATTTGGTTCTCATTAAAGACATGGACTTAACCAACTACAACTATTGTAATTGATCTAGAGAATCCTTGACCTAATCTAAGACAACAATTGATTAGATTTAGTCAATTCTCTAATTAAGTCCATCTTTAATCTAACCATAGGTCTAACCCAATTAATGGACCTAATTTTCACTAACCCATTAACCCAATGTATTATGATTTGTGTCTTAGGTTCTTCAATTCACAATCCTAGAACCTAATCAAACAACTTCTTAATTCTTAATTAAGTTTTGGGCTGAGGGTTGGGTTCGGCTTTTCAAAAAATAATTTTTATATTTGTAAAATAATTTTACAATATGATTCTACCAACCATATTGCATGTTTGATTCATAATCAAGATACAAGTGAAATAAACATGAAACTACTTTAGATCTAATCTAAACAGGTTCATGTACTTGAAACAGTTTCAACTTTAAACAATTTCTTTGCACAAAAAATATTAATAAAGAGATTTTATTTCAGATTTAAACATCTTTTAAATCTAATAAATCATAAATTTAATCTAGATCATATCTAACAAATTTATGATTAAAGATAGATCTACACAAACTAGGACAACCTTAGCACTGTAAGGGGTAAACCTTACAGCAGGACAACCTTGCAGTTCATGATTGATCTAAAATTTTAATTTTAGATTTAACAATCAGATTATAAATTAGATCTAATCTAAAAAATAATCTAAGCATGTATAAATAATCATGTAATAAAGAACCTAGGCTCTGATACCAATTGTAGGAACCAGATCTAGGGTTTCAGGGTTAGATCTTGAAACTTTTTCAAGATCATACAGCGGAAGACTAAAATAAATCAAAATTTATTTTCTAAAATCAGAGAATCCCTAGATCTAAGATCCTATTACATGATTATTACATAGCATTAAATCAAAAATTAAAATATATAAATATAGCATGAACTACATGTTGATCATATCAACATGTTTTAATACCACATCTAATGTATGTATTAAACAATAGATCGATCTATTACCTTGCAAGTTAGATGCTCTAACCTCACTGATCCGGGCTTAAGGATGATGTTGCAAGCCACACATACGTCCGGCCTCTAGGAGTCATCCACACGAGCCCACGAATCTCGATCAGAAGTCCTGCTTCAGGAAATCAGCACAGTATGCTAGTACTACGCTGATCCTTCTTTGATGGTTGATCAGGTGCCTCCTTCTTCTTGATTTGGACTCTTCCAAAGATGGAAAGTAAAAGGAGGGGTTTCAGATCTGAGACGCTCTCAGGAAACTCAAGATGGAGGGAGGAAAGATATGAAAACAAAAACCCTAGAAGAAGACCCTCTTCTTCTTCACGTTTTTCTCTCAAGACACCCAAACTTGCATATTTTATATCTCCACGACCCAAAGGTATTTCTCTCTAATTTTAGGGTGACACAAATGTCTCTCAAATCTCTGACTTTTCCTAAAATTTCACAAAGAAATTCATCTTATATAGAGAGATATGATAGAGTCCTTGTCTAGGTCAAACACCTAGTCAAGGCTTATCCAAACATGGCAAGTTAAGGGACGCCCAACTCTTGAGAACCTCCTCCATATTTTCGTAAATGGATCACCAGCAAAGGGTGCACTATGTATACCCTAAAATCCACAAAAATTTCAAAAAAAATTTGGATAAATTCGGTGCAAAATTGAAAGAGTTTTGGATTTCTAAAACTCTATCTCATAGAATTCAAAATCCAAACTTATTCCTTTTTGATTTGATCCAAACCACCTTCCATGTAAGAAAGAAGAGAGGAGACCTTTTGTGAACGTGGGAGAGATCTAGGAGAGGGCTTTTGTCACACAAAATAAGTGAAGATTGGCGTTGAATAAGAGAGAGGGCGTGGAGAAGGCTTATGTGGCGCAAGGTGGAATCCTAGTCCTACTAGGATTCTGTCTTATGACTTGTTTTAATTTGGTTTATCAAATCAAATCATATCAAAATTAGATCAACCCAATTAAAATAGGTCTTAACCCAATTAAGAGTCTAATTTAATCAGATTAAATTAGATTTAAATCTGATTTAATTTTCTAATCAAATTAGAAATTAGATTGACCCAAGTCCTAGTTGAACTAGGACTAGTTTTTCCTTGCACTTGGCTTATCCAATAAACCAATTGAACTTGATCCAATCAAGCCCAAACAAAATTAATTAAATCATATTTAATTAGATTTAATCTCAACCCATTGACTTAATCAAATTAAGCCAATTAGCAATCAAATTGCTAATCGATCCTCCTGCAACACTTGTACTGGGTTAAATGTCAAAATCGTATTGATCATTTAACCCTAGAATGATTCTTAATCGTTGATCAACCATCCAATCGAATCATGAACTCTAATGTGTGTGACCTCATAGGTCCGAACCTAAGCTGGTAGCATAGAAACAAATTCCTATACCAATCGAAGTGACCATCTAGCAATGGTACCCGACGATCGGATAGGTCGAATGTGTAGAACAACATCCTTAGAACCCATGCGGATATAGTTTTCATATAATTCATCCCCTTAACCAAAATGATCATAGGACACCCCAGAGTTGAACTGTCAACTCTGATCAGGTTGTCCACATTGTATTTCAAAATATCAAATCCATCTGATGGATTACCCTGGCCAAGGTTTTGCTAAATTGAAATACAACGACTCATTCTTCTCCAACTCTTGGAGTGGTCAATCCCATCTCGATCACACTCTGACTTCGCAAGTACTTGACTGTGCCCAGAAGCCTTTCGTCCCTGAATTAGAAATTCAGTTAGTCCAGTACCAAAGCACAGTGAGTTGCTTGCAAGTCACTGAGGCGATCTCAAGTCTAAGGGATACTTATATCTATATCCCATCAGAGACATTCTCGACAGCAGAATACTCTGGAGTTGGTCACGTTCAATGATGATGTACCCTTACATCTCACCTGTATGCCATACCAGTGTCTCCACACTCCTTGGTTAAGAGGACAACCAACCCATATGGCCTACAGCGACCTATGCTCGATAGAAGCTGTCGTCCTTATTAACAGATTATCATTTGGTCGTGAACAGTTTTAAGGACTAATCGATAAATCCTCTCTTTATTGAACTTAAATAGTCCTAAGGACTTCATCATAACAACGGAGTTCATTAGAAGATGAAAGCTTATGATGAAGATACCAAATATATATTTTATTTATTAACAAATCAATTATAATACTTGGTTGCTCAACCGTCAATAGCTTGACGATTGGCTTTTTGGGACACATTTCCCAACAATCTATTGAGCCGACCCCATCTGATGAGCTCCTCGATCTCGTCTCAAAGCTAAATACACTCCTCCGTGTTATGGCCGTGGTCACGATGATAGAGACAAAACTTGTTAGGGTTGCACTTCTCGGAGTGTGTGTGCATCCTTTTCGGCCTTGGCAGCTACTCCCTGATCTCCATTAGCACTTGAGGTTTTGGAGCATTGAGAGGGGCGTAGCTGGGGAATCTTCCTGGAGGAGAGCTCCACCGAACTTTGTGGTCTGGGCTTCTCTGCCTACGAGCTCAGGGGAGAGTTTAGACATGCTTGTGTCCGGAGGGAGTTCGAGAACATGGCCAAGTTTCACTAGGTCCTTTTTTAGCTGCAGGCTTGCTGGAGTCACCCGTCTGTCGCTCCTTCACGGCCTCCTCATCCTTCAACTTGAATGCTTCCTCTACTCAGGCATATCCTTTGGCCCGAGCCAGCAAATCAGTGAAGTCCTTGGGATACTTCTTTTTTAGAAAAAATAGAAGGTCATTCTTTTGAAGACCGCTCTTCAGGGTGGCCATTGCAACTGATTAGTCCAAGTTCCGGACCTCCAATGCGGCGGTATTAAAATGGTTGACATAAGTTCGGATGGATTCTTCCTCTTTTTGCTTGATGTTGATGAGGGACTCCGAACCTCTCTGAAGACATCAGCTGCTGACGAAGTGAGCCACAAACTGGTGGCTCATTTCATCAAAGGAGAAGATAGTACCCGACTTCAGTGTCGAGTACCAATTTCTTGCTGCTCCCTTCAAGGTAGATGGAAAAGCTCGGCACAGGATGGCGTCTGGTGCGCCATGGAGCAGCATCATTGTCTGGAAGGCCTTCAGGTGGTCAACCAGATTCGAGGTCCCATCGTAGCTCTCAAATTGGGGGAGCTTGAAGTTCGACGGGATCGATTCCTACATAATCCTTTGAGAAAAAGGAGAGACAGTACAGATATCCTCACCGTAAGCAGGGGGAGCATGGTGGAGCTCTTCGATCCACCAGTTCATCTCTTGGAACCTTTAATTCAGGAGATCCTCTCGATCATGAATCTTAAGGATCTTCTGGTAGAACGGAGGTAGGGACCCTCTGGGGGCAGAATCATGATCAGACAAAGGGCTCTCCGTCCTCTGCTTTCTCTTTCTGGGGGATACAGGGCGATTGGCCCAAGTGGGCCGCCCGATCGTCGGCTTCTGAAACTCCGACGATGCTCTTTCTGGCCGCACAGATGCCTGCTACTGCTACATGGCCTGCACCGCTTCGGTGAGGCCCCTGACCTGCTGAACTAGCAGGTCGAACTGCTTCATGCCGACTGCTGTTGCCGGAGGAGGAGGAGCCTGAAAAACTGAAGATGAGGCCAGTGCTAGCGGATCTTGCTGAGATCTGGCCACGGAGGCCGTAGATCGTCTAGTGGATGCCTTTCGGGGAGGCATCAGGTTGGGATCTGGCCGGAGAAGAAGAAGAAGATGTCGAAGAAGATGATCGAAGACAGTCCCGTTGAGTACTCCTTTAAGAACAAGGGTCCTGTGAAGACACAGCCCCTTCCTCTAGCACCAATTCTATTGGTGTAGAATTTTGTCGATGCTGGATGAAGCTGGAGTCGAGAAAATCATGACCGCTGCTGAGACCTGCAAGGGAAGTATAAACCAGAGTTGGGGGTGCTCCGACAAGATCCTCCGACGCTCAAGTCAGTACTCTACTTCAACAGAAATGGAGCACTCGAATAAAATTTTAGCAGAGTTTAAAGATAGTGCTTAGAGCTTAGAGGAGAACTTATCTGGAGGGTCTCTTTTATAGATGGGAGAGCGTAATCGATCGACAGCGACATCTATAACTGCCTAGTAGTGGGCCGTTCGGGGACACGTGGAGTTTATTACGGCCAGTGGAGTGGTGTCCGTTGTCGTGACTTGCGAGGAGTTTGGGCCGGACAGCTGAAGCTTGGTTGGGACATCTGGTGGAGTAGAATAGCTCTATATCTCAGCAATCTAAAAGAAGCTCAGATGTTTCTGAGGTTGCTGATAGGTTAATTGTTGTTGGGTGCCTTAGGCATTGATGCTGCAGACGGAAGTCTTCTGCTGTAGAAGCCTGGACGGAAACTTTCTGTTAGAGAAATTCGGTTGGAGTCCGATTGCTAGAAAGTCCGTCTGAAATTTGTCTGATGTAGAAGCTTGTCTAAAGACTGTCCACTGGAGAGATCCAGTTGCATGAAGAATCTGATAGAAGGTCGACCGATAGTGGAATTCGGAAGGTGCTATAGAAGGTTGACCGATAGAAGAGTCCGGAAGGTGTTGTAGAAGTTCGTCCGCTGGAGGAGTCTGGAGGACACTATGGAAGGTCGATCGCTAGAGGGGTCCGAAGGAAATTTGTCCGTTGGAGGGGTCTTGGCACTGTTGAAGTCTGGTTGGCGCTGTTGAAGGTTGATGGCTGGAGAGATACGGAAGACACCGGAGACAGTCGATCACTGTAGAAATCCGACTGCTGGAGCCCATCCATTGTTGAAGTTCGTCTGGAATCCAATTCTGTTGTAGAAGTTCGGACGGAGTCCGGTTCTTGTAGGACTCCGAAAGGAGGCCGCTTACTGTAGAAGCTCGGATGGAGACTTGTTGTCATGGAAGCTCGGATGGAGACCTGTTGTCATGGAAGCCCAGATGGAGACCGCTTATTGTAGAAGCTCAGACAAAGTCCACTTACCGTAGAAACTCGGATGAAGTCCACTTGCAATAGAAGTTCGGACAGAATTTGCTTACTGTAGAAGCTTGGATGAAATTTGAAAGGCGGTTGACCATTGTAGAAACTTGGATGGAGTCTGGTTACTGTAAAAGTCCTGCTGCTGGAGAAGCCCAGGCATTGACGAAGTTCAAAAGAAGCTCGAAGTAAAGTCGATCGTGATAGGAGGAAGTCTGGAAGAGATTCAGAGTGTAGTCGATCACTGTAGAAAATCGACTGATAGTGAAGCCCAGAGAGTATTTGGAGCAGTCCGATAGATGACTGAAGGAGCTCATTATCGGAGAAGTCCGGAGGGTACGATAGGAGTTCAGATGGCCGGAGGAGTTTAGAAAGACGCCGCACAAGGTCGGAAGCCGGAAAAGTCCTGAGAGGTTGGCCTCTAACGAACTTCGGCTGGGGTAATTTTATACCCATCATATCTCATCATCATAGTAGAGGGCTATGATATTCAATAAAATAGTGAGAGGCATAATTAAATAAAAGACCTTATTTAATTGTGTGTGTCATCATAAGTTGGTTATTACGTATTGTTCTTTATTTAATGTAGATTAAAATTCTACTATGGCATCTTCATTATCGTTGCGAGGAATTTTAGATTCCAACAAGTTGACCAGTTCTAATTATGTAAACTAGTTGAGGAATTTGAAAATAATACTCACTCAGGAGAAACTTTTCTATATACTTGATATCACTGAACCACAAGAGGTTGGGGACGATGCCACGAAGGAAGAGGTATCCATATACAAGATATGGAAGAATGATAATTTGACTGTCAAGTGTATCATACTAACCTCTATGAATATTGAATTACAGAGGCAGTATGAAAGTATGGATACTCAATCTATACTCCTCAACCTAAAAGAGTTGTATGGAGAATAGAGTAGCACTGCTAGATATTAGATATCAAAGCAGTTAATCCATGCTAGAATGATGGAAGTGTTATAGCCCAAAACCCAGCCCAACCAAGCCCAGCCCAGCAGACCCAAGCCCAAAAAAAAAAAAAAACAGGGGAATCAAACCGGGAAGAAGACTCCCGATAGGAGTCTTCTTCTCCAGCGAGATCGGGCAAAATCGAGAATCCTAGGACCCCTTGGAGTCCTAGGGTCCTCTATAAGAAGACCCCCTCTCCCTTGAGACCGAACATCGGCCTCCTCCCTCTCTCTTTCTCTCCATTTTTCTCGATCGAAGCCGCGGACACCGTTCAGTTTCTCATCATGATTGCTCGCCGGTGAGGTCATCGGAGGCCAGGGTGAGTCTTCCTTTCCTTCCTCTCTTCCTTCCCTATCTTCCCGTACCTTTGCTTGAGGCAGCCGATGACGAGTGTCACCGATTTTCGATCGGAAAAGAGACCCTATTTTTGAACCTCTTTTTCTTTGATTTTCTGACGCCGGCGATCGTAATCGACCGCCGGCCATACTCCTCCGTGACCGGGGGAGTGGCCCCCGTCTGCCGCCGGCCTCCGTTGCGGCGGCTATGGCCTGAATGGCCCGGCAAAAGAAGGGGACGCCGGTCCCCTATTTCGGCGCAGGAAGAGCCGAGAAGAAGAAGAAGAAAAAAAAAGAAAAGAAAAGAAAAAGAAAAGAGAAAGAAGAAAAAGAGAAAAAGAAAAGGAAAGAAAAAGAAGAAAAAGAGAAAAAAAAGAAAAGAAAAGAAAAATAAAATAAAATAAAATAAATATATATATATATATATTTATATAAATATATATATATATAAATAAATAAATAAATAAATAAATAAATAAATAAGAAAATAAAAAAAAATGATGAGAGAGAGAGTTTCTCTCTCTTCTCTCTCTCTTCTTTCAGTCTGAACCCTAACTTTCTCTCTTTGGAATTGAACTTTCTCTCTCTACTTTCTCTCTCTAGAATTTTTTCTCTCTAGCTTGTTTCTCTCTCTTGATAGATTTTTCTCTCTCTAAAAGTTATTCCTCTAGGATTAGCGAAGTAGAAGGCTTCATTGATGATCTTGATCGAGTTTAGGGAAGAGTCTGATTTTAAGTGAGGTTTTGATTTTGGGATTTGTTAGATTTAATTTTGAATTAAAATTAATGTAAAAATATAATTTTGGATAATAAGCACGGAAGAATCTCCTAGAAGTTAGTCGATCTATTCATTCAGTACTCCGTAAAAGGTAAGTAATGAATCATCTTCTCGAGATATTTCATATTTATTCTGAAAATAAATAATTATTCTCTGAAATTATGCATGATTTGTGAAATTATATTTTGAAAGAAAAGTGCTTTTGAAATGTTATGGTATATCGATTTATGCACATATTCAATGAATTATTTATGATATATTATGATACAAAGTATTTTGATACAGATCGGATTTATGCTCTCAACCTAACTATGTTTCAGTGGGCCCCGCCAATGGGGATTATACGTTGGTACTCAGTGGACCCCGCCAGTGGGGGTTGTGCGCTGGTATTTGTGGACCCTGTCAGTGGGGGTTGTAAGCTGGTGTTTGTGGACCCTGCCAGTGGGGGTTGTGCGTTGGTATTCTGTGGACCTCGTCAATGGGGGTTAAACGTTGGTCATAGTCAAGGCTGTTGAGTTACGAGTGTTTTTAAATCGAATCGGATTTATGATTATATTATATGTGAATATTTAAAAATATTTGATTTGTATTAAATCAGCATGAAATATACTCTTATGTTTATTTGTAGCATTATTCTTGAAAATTATATAATATCTGAATTATTTAGTTGAGATATTTGTTACTTACTGGGCTGTCTAGCTCATTACCTTTCTTTCTATTTTTCAGATTCAGATAATTAATTTCGAGCGTGGAAAGAAATATTGGGACAGAGCTTTTAGAGGCGAGATTTAGCATTGTCAACTTCATTAAACTTAGATCTATTATTTTTATTATTTTAGTAAAATTTTATTGGATGTAAGATATTTGATTTAATTACTTGAATTAAAGTTGAAGAATAATTATTTGAATTTATTCCGCTGTGATGCATTGATATCGTGATGAGATGCCTTACATGCTTATGGAGAGAGTTCTTCATAAGTATGCGGTGGTTGCCGCGACCCTCGATTCACAATCTCGGGTCGGGGGCGTGACAATTAATATGGTATCAGAGCATAAGTGGATAAATTATGACACATAAAATTTGACATAGTATGAGTGTAGGTGGGTAAACATTAGGAATATTGGGACATTAGAGTATGAGCATCATAATAAACCCATCCTAACAAATAGATAAATGAATCTAATAAGGTTTTACTACTACAAGGTTATCATGCCTCCCCATAGAATGACAAGAACTACTCAAGGAATTGCAAGAGAGACATAATAACCATGGGATGGTAGCACTCTCCATCTGACCAGTGGCACCCCTCAGGAGGAGGGAGTCGTAGATCCTAATGGGAGTGCTTCGAGAGCACGTCAAGAACCTGATATGGCTCAGTTAATGCAGACCTTAATCAGAATGGTACAAGCACAACAACAAATACAGCAGCAAATACTTGAACAACAGCAGATACAACGAGATACACAACAATATCAGCATCCACCACCACAATATGGAGAGCAACCAGTACAATGGAACAACATTTCAGAATTTAAAAAGCTTGCTCCTCCAGCTTTTAAGGGGACTACTGAACCTTTGGAGGCTGATAATTGGATAATGGAGATGGAGAAGGCTTTCCCTGTCCAAGAGTGTCTTGATGAAGAAAAGATTCGATATGCAGCTTATTTACTACAAGGAGAAGCATACAACTAGTGTCAGCGACTACAGCGCAAGCATGAACAAGACGGCGAAATACTTACCTGGAAAAGATTTTGGATTGCATTCTATGATCAGTATTTTCTCCGGAGTATAAGGATCCAGAAAGAGCAAGAGTTTATTTATTTGAAGCAAAAGGGTATGAGTGTGACTGAATATGAAGCAAAATTTACAGAGTTAGCAAAATTTGCTCCAAGATTAGTGGATGGTGAGCAAGAACATGTTCACAAGTTCGAGATGGGATTGAGAACTGAAATTCGAAAATAAGTGGTTCCATATGAATTGACAACTTATGCAGATGTGGTAAACAAAGCACTGATAATTGAAAGGAAAGTCAATGAAGAACGCATGGAAAGAGAAAGAAAGCAAAGAAAGAGAGCAAAATCAAATGACATACAAGGGCAGAATAATAAAAATATCAAAAGATCAGGTAAGGGAGCAATAGATAATGTTGGGTATTAAATACCCGCGGCCGAAATTCCCATCAGAACGGCTCCGCCCGGACTCCTACGGGAGCCGGGCTCCACCTCCGACATCAGAAAGGCTCAGCCCGGACTCCTACGGGAGCCGGGCTCCACCAACGGCATCAGCACAGCTCCGCCCGGACTCCTACGGGAGCCGGGCTCCACCGCCATCAGCAAGTGCAGCTCCGCCCGGACTCCTACGGGAGCCGGGCTCCACCGCCATCTGCAAAAACAGCTCCGTCCGGACTCCTACGGGAGTCGGGCTCCACCGCCATCAGCAAGCGCTGCTCCGCCCAGACTCCTACGGGAGCCGGGCTCCGCTCTCAATATCAATCGCTGGTAAGCTCAATCCGGACTCCTATCAGAGCCGAACTTCACCCTTGACTTTGTTTGCAGCAGCTCCTCCCGGACTCCTACGGGAGCCGGACTCCACCTCCGACACCAGAACGGCTCCGCCCGAACTCCTACGGGAGCCGGGCTCCACCTCCGACATCAGAACGGCTCCGCCCGGACTCCTACAGGAGCCGGGCTCCACCTTCGACATCAGAGCGGCTCCGCCCGGACTCCTACGGGAGCCGGACTCCACCTCCGACACCAGAACGGCTCCGCCCGGACTCCTACGGGAGCCGGGCTCCACCTCCGACATCAGAACGGCTCCGCCCGGACTCCTACGGGAGCCGGGCTCCACCTTCGACATCAGAACGGCTCCGCCCGGACTCCTACGGGAGCCGGGCTCCACCTTCGACATCAGAGCGGTTACGCCCGGGCTCCTACGGAGGTCGGACTCCAACCGCGGCCGAACCTCAATCGATAGATCCGCACCCCCTCGGCAGATCGCGACAACAATCATGATCCTGTTCCAGGTCCTACAGCGGATTCTACGCGGCTCCAGCAACGGACCCATTACTCCCTGACAGGCTGTAGCAAATGGCCACGATTCTGTCCCACTCCCTGCGGCAGGTGCTGCACTATCCCACTACTCACTGACAGCTAGCGGCAATGGACGCCGCCCCACTATCCGCAACAGGCCATACGTGGCAGACTATGACAACAGCCACGAGTCTACCCCACCACTCTCCACAATTAATTTCCCTGACCGTGGGCGGCCCACTACCAGACGGTTACACACGTCGCCATCAGTCCGTTGCCTCCCCCACCTATAAAAAGGGGGGACTCAGATACGTTATTTTTTTTAAGCTCATTTTTCTTATCTCAAAACTCTGCTAAATTCTCCGTTCGAGCACTCCATTCTTGTTGAGGCAGAGAACTGACTTGAGCGTCGGAGGGTCTTGCCGGAGCAACCCCACCTCCGGTTTAGACTTCCCTTGCAGGTCCCGGCGGCGACCGCGGCCTCCTCAACTCCAGCTTCTCCGGCGCAGGCGGATTTTTGCACCAACAGGATTGGCGCTAGAAGAAGGGGCGCGAATCTTCGCAGCACCCTTGTTCTTAAAGGAGCGCTCAACGGATCCGCTTCCGGCCATCCTTTCCGGCACCCAAGCCTCCTTTCCCTGTCCGATGCCTTCTCGCGGGGTTTCTACACAACTACCTCTGGCTATGACCGCCGATAAAGGGTGGTCGGGCGACCAGTCTCCACGGGATTCCGTTAATGTCCTCTCGGGGGAATCCCAGCAGGAGGTGATCGGCAAATCAGCTGCACCCCCCAAGCGGCAAAAAGTCGAGGAACCCATAGCCTTCACTGAAGAAGACGCCCAGGGAGTCCAATTCCCTCACAACGATGCGATCGTAGTTTCCTTGAACATAGCAAATTATGATGTCCGTCGCGTTCTCGTCGACAACGGAAGTTCGGCTGACATCTTGTTCTACAACGCCTTTTCAAGAATGACCACTCTTGGCGGTCATCTAAGGCCGATGTGCTCCCCCTTGATAGGGTTTACTGGTGACGCCGTTCCTACGGAAGGAACGATAGCTCTAACTGTGACCGCGGGTCAGCATCCAAAGCAGTCCAGGGCTCTGGTGAATTTCCTGGTGGTAAAGGCGCCATTTGCCTACAATGCAATTCTTGGCCGTCCCGGCCTCAATGCCCTCAGAGCCGTTGTTTCAACCTATCATTTGAAGTTGAAGTTCCCCACTGACAAGGGGATTGGAGAAGTTCGGGGAGACCAGGCGCTGGCCAGGCACTGCTACAATATTGCCCTGCAAAGAAGCGATCAAGCGGATCTTTGTCCAGTCGACGGGTTGGATGCGCGCGACGACCTCACTGAAGAGAGGGGTGGCCCAATCAAGGACCTGATACCAATTCCTTTGAATGATGGGAACGCGGAGCACGTGGTGTTGATTGGATCCAACCTGGAGGAGGAGGTGCGGACGCATCTCGTGGACTTTCTCCGAAGAAATGCGAACGTTTTCGCATGGGTCCCGGCGGATATGCCGGGGATCGAAACAGAGGTCATGGAACATCATCTGGCGGTCGACCCTAAACATCGGCCAACAAAAGAAAAAATCCGGAGTCATGCCCCAGAGAGGCAGAAAGCGATAGCCGAGGAAGTGGATAAACTTCTCAAGGCCGGATTCATCAAGGAGGTCAATTATCCAGAGTGGATCTCCAATGTTGTCTTGGTCAAGAAAGCAAACGGCAAGTGGAGGATGTGTATCGACTTCAAAAAGCTGAATAAAGCTTGTCCAAAGGACAGCTACCCCCTGTCCAGGATCGACCAACTGGTGGACGCTACCTCGGGCCACGAGCTTCTCACTTTTATGGACGCATTCTCCGGCTATAACCAGATTAGGATGGCATCGGAAGATGAAGAAAAGACTACTTTTATCACTAGTCGCGGTCTTTACTGCTACAGGGTTATGCCGTTCGGCCTCAAGAACGCAGGCGCAACCTATCAACGGTTGGTAAACAAAATCTTCAAAGAATAAATCGGCCGAAACATGGAGGTGTACGTGGACGATATGCTCGTGAAAAGTAGATCTTCCGGAAATCATGTTGCCGACCTCGAGGAAGCTTTTGGCGCTCTTCAAAAATACAGAATGAAGCTGAACCCGACCAAATGTGCTTTTGGGGTAACCTCAGGAAAGTTCCTGGGCTTCATGGTGTCGGGGCGTGGGATTGAGGCCAATCCGGAGAAAATTCGCGCCATCCAGGAGATGGCCGCCCCGCGGTCGATCAAGGAGGTTCAGTGCCTCACTGGGAGGATCGCAGCTCTTAATCGCTTTGTCGCGAGGTCGGCTGAGCGATGTTTGCCCTTCTTCCAAACCCTCAAACAGCCGAAGAACTTCTGTTGGACCCCTGAATGTCAACAGGCATTCGAGGAATTAAAGAGCTACCTTAGCTCACCTCCACTACTGGCAAAGCCCGAACCTGGGGAGGAGTTATTTTTGTACCTGGCAGTCTCTCCCACATCCCTCGCGGCAGTCCTTGTCAAGGAAGAAATAAAAATCCAGCGGCCGGTCTACTACATTAGCCGCGTGCTAAGGGACGCCGAGACCAGGTATACTAAATTAGAGAAACTGACCTACGCTTTGTTGATTGCAGCTCGGAGACTCCGACCTTACTTTCAAGGGCACACGGTGACGTTGCTCACCGACCAACCGATCAAAGCGGTTTTGCACCGAGCTGATATTTCTGGGAGAATGGCGAAATGGGCAATCGAGCTCACAGAATTCGACATCAACTACCAGCCTAGGCCGGCAATAAAGGCCCAGGTATTGGCGGATTTCATAGTAGAATGCACCGTCCCTGAGGAGGCCGAACTTGAGCAAAGCAAAATTGACGACCTGAAGACTCAACCGGACTCGTCCGATGAAGAAGCCAGTTCCTTCGATGGCTTTTGGACCCTCCACGTGGACGGATCTTCCAACATGGCGGGCGCTGGTGCAGGCCTGATCTTGACCAGCCCGGAGGGAGTCATCGTGGAGTACGCTCGGCGTTTCGGATTCCCCGCAACAAACAATGGAGCAGAATATGAAGCTCTAATCGCAGGATTGAGGGTCGCTAAGGAGCTTGGAATAAACCAACTCCGGGTGCACAGCGATTCCCAACTTATAGTGGGACAAGTCAGCGGGAGCTTTGAAGCGCGGGAGGACAGTATGGCCAAATATCTTGAGAAGGTGAAGGAATTCACCCCCGCCTTCAACAATTTCGACATCAAGCAAATTCCAAGATCGGAGAATGCCAGAGCCGATTTTCTCTCCAAGCTAGCAACATCGGCTCCGGCCGAATTACCCAAAGGCATCCTCTTTGAAGTTTTAAAGCACCCAAGTACGGAAGAACCGCAGCTCGTAATGGATATTGACCACGAGCCCAGCTGGGTCGACCCGCTGATAACCTATCTTAGAGATGGGATTCTCCCCCAAGATGCGAAAGAGGTCCGGAAACTCCGAAATCAGGCATCCCGGTACATCCTCTATGAGGGCAAATTGTACAAGAGATCGTACTCCTTGCCTCTCTTGAGATGTCTCCGACCCTCAGAAGCCGACTACGCTTTATGGGAAGTGCACGAGGGAGTTTGCGGAAGCCATTTGGGTGCCAGATCTCTATCCCACAAACTACTCTGCCAAGGGTACTACTGGCCCACAATGCATCATGATTCAATCGAATATGTCAAAAAATGCGATCGATGCCAAAGGTACGCCAACGTCCAGAGACAACCTGCTACCGAGCTCACACCCCTGAGTGCCCCATGGCCTTTTGCGCAATGGGGGATGGATATTCTTGGCCCCTTTCCCATGGCGTCCGGTCAAAGGAAACTCCTCCTTGTGGCAATCGACTACTTCACCAAATGGGTCGAGGCCGAACCACTAGCCAAAATCACAGAAGCGAAAGTGCAGGATTTCGTCTGAAAATCAATAGTGTGCAGGTTCGGTTTACCTCGAACACTGATCACTGATAATGGACGGCAATTCGCGGGAGCCAGATTTGCTGAATTCTGTGAAGACCTAAACATCTCCCACAAGTTCACATCAGTGGCCCATCCCCAGGCAAACGGTGAAGCTGAGGTAACGAACAGAACCCTTTTGCAGGGAATCAAGACAAGGCTTGAAAAAGCGAAAGGAACTTGGGCGGACGAGCTTTACCATGTGCTATGGGCGTACCGAACTACCCGGAGGTTGCCTACGGGAGAGACTCCCTTTGCTCTAGCCTTTGGTACAGAAGCCGTCATCCCAATCGAACTTAAACTCCCGTCGGCACGAGTCGTGGCGTTCGACGAACCCCAGAATGCACAAGATCTCAGGGCCAACCTCGACCTACTGGAAGAAAGGCGGGAGATCGCTCAGGTCCGAGTGGCGGCCTACGGACAGAAGGTTGCCCGATATTATAACGCCCGAGTCAAGAATAGGACATTTAGAGCGGGGGATCTTGTACTCCGACGAGCTGCTGTTTCACAGCCGCAGGCCCAGGGGAAGCTAGCCCCAAATTGGGAAGGACCTTATGAGATCAAAGAAGTAGTCCGACCTGGGACTTATTATCTTAAGGAGCTCGGAGGAGCCGACCTCCCGCGACCATGGAACTCAGAAAACTTACGGATATACTACCAGTGATTTCATCCTAATCGAAAAATGTGTGCCCACTTGTCTAGGGACAATTCAAGCAGACGGTATCAAAAACGAGAACGCAATCTTACAAAAGTCGAAGGCCCGGTTCCTTTAGACCAGATGGGGGGAGGCCTCACAACGCCCATATGTGCCCCCACAGCCCTGTTAGGGACAGGAGGAGAACCTCGCCCTAACTTGAGCAAAGTCGAAGGCCGGTTCCTTTAGACCGGATGGGGGGAGAGGCCTCACAACGCCCATATGTGCCCCCACAGCCCTGTTAGGGACAGGAGGAGAACCTCGCCCTAACTTGAGCAAAGTCGAAGGCCCGGTTCCTTTAGACCGGATGGGGGGAGAGGCCTCACAACGCCCATATGTGCCCCCACAGCCCTGTTAGGGACAGGAGGAGAACCTCGCCCTAACTTGAGCAAAGTCGAAGGCCCGGTTCCTTTAGATCGGATGGGGGGAGAGGCCTCACAACGCCCATATGTGCCCCCACAGCCCTGTTAGGGACAGGAGGAGAACCTCGCCCTAACTTGAGCAAAGTCGAAGGCCCGGTTCCTTTAGACCGGATGGGGGGAGAGGCCTCACAACGCCCATATGTGCCCCCACAGCCCTGTTAGGGACAGGAGGAGAACCTCGCCCTAACTTGAGCAAAGTCAAAGGCCCGGTTCCTTTAGACCAGACGGGGGGAGAGGCCTCGCAGCGCCCATACGTGCCCCTGCAGCCCTGTCAGGAACAGGAGGAGAACCTCGTCCTGACATGAGCGGAGAGTAAGGCCCGGACTCCTACGGGAGCCAGGTTCCGCCACCAAAAGGTTTCGCCCGGACTCCTACGGGAGCCGGGTTCCGCCACCAAAAGGTTTCGCCCGGACTCCTACGGGAGCCGGGTTCCGCCACCAAAAGGTTTCGCCCGGACTCCTACGGGAGCCGGGTTCCGTCACCAAAAGGTTTCGCCCGGACTCCTACGGGAGCCGGGCTCCGCCACGAAAAGGCTTCGCCCGGACTCCTACGGGAGCCGGGCTCCACCTTCGACATTAGAGCGGCTCCGCCCGGACTTCTACGGAAGCTAGACTTTACTTATGACTTTGATTACAGAAAAACTTTGCCCTACTTCTTATGAAAACTATGCTGCTTCAACTTCCAGGAGCTTCTTCGAACCTAGCCCCAACTCCAGCGGAGAAAGATCCCAGCAAACCCGACAAGTGGACATCTCCCAACAGCAGGAAAAATCGAAAAGAAGCCCGGCGAAAGACGACCCCACATAAACTGAAAAGGTCGCCGACGGTCTTGGAACGGCATGACACAGGCAAAGAGAAGGAAAGAAGTTCGGCAGACAATTATTTGACACGAGAGGTAAACAAGGTACTGAAATCACTATTTTATTTGATAGAAGCACACGTTACAGGACCCGGCGGGTCAGGAAAAAGAGAAAAAGAAAATACATGTCTCGCAAAGCACGGTTCAGGCAGGATGAACCGGAGGCCGATCCAAGCTGCAAATTCCTCTTCCCGTCTCTGTTCTTCTCAGTCGCATTCTCCAGTGCGTGTAACATCTCTCGCCCCATCTCTCTTCATTCTGTCCCCAAAGTTCCGACCTTAGCAAGAAAGGGGTGGGATTGATCTCCGAAGGCGGCGGGGGTAACAACGGCAGTAACGAAGACCTGTTTCAAGAAGAGCCGTAGCCATGACGGCCACCACCTGAGATGCTCCGGCAAGGTCGGCATGCGCTACTTCCACCGTCTCCGCAACAAGTTCTACCGCCCCGCCGTCGACCGTCTCTGGTCCCTTGGCCCCGACGGCGTCAAGGATCCCGTCATGACTTGTGACGTCTATTCTGCCCTCTTGACCGGTATTGCCCCGCCTTACTGCTCCGAAATTTGCGGGCAGAATAGCTTCTACAACAGCCCCCGATATTAAACCCCTATTGTTGAAGGAATTCTTCCTTGGGCCCCCTCTGAGATGACAGAGATTCTCACCGACCGTCGTCCTCCTCCTCACCTTCCTCCAAGCCCTAACAATCCCCTCAAGAACAGCCTCCAGAGTTGAGGACATGGTGTGGAAACCCTACGAGAAGGATTGATGGGCAAAAGGCGGCGAGAATTGGCACGAGGGGAGCAAGACTCTCAGGGGAAAAGAAGAACGCCGGGATGAGACCGTGAATGGATCGAAGGGTTTAAATAGCCGGCGGATCCTGGCGCAGTTATGACGGCGAGAATTCCTGGGCCAGATGGTGTGTGCCGCGTGTCACGCTTATCCGCTTCGTTGCTATCGAGGGTTGACCGCTCACAGATTCCCACAGGGCGACGCCTGGATCGCATTTCAACGGGGGTTTCGAAAAGACTTTTCAAGTCGCCTTTGCCAAAAAATGGATTCTGACACGCGCACATTAAGTGGGGGCAGCCGCGCACAGGGATCGAGGAGGCAATTTCGGCTGCGCATCTCTCTCTGTGTACTTCCTTCGCTTGAAATTCAAACTTGGAAGTAGGGAGACTGGTGTTGGGTATAAAATACCCGCGGCCGAAATTCCCATCAGAACGGCTCCGCCCGGACTCCTACGGGAGCCGGGCTCCACCTCCGACATCAGAAAGGCTCAGCCCGGACTCCTACGGGAGCCGGGCTCCACCGACGGCATCAGCACAGCTCCGCCCGGACTCCTACGGGAGCCGGGCTCCACCGCCATCAGCAAGTGCAGCTCCGCCCGGACTCCTACGGGAGCCGGGCTCCACCGCCATCTGCAAAAACAGCTCCGCCCGGACTCCTACGGGAGTCGGGCTCCACCGCCATCAGCAAGCGCTGCTCCGCCCGGACTCCTACGGGAGCCGGGCTCCGCCGCCAACATCAAAACAGCTCCGCCCGGACTCCTACGGGAGCCAGGCTCCGCTCTCAATATCAATCGCTGGTAAGCTCAATCCGGACTCCTATCAGAGCCGGACTTCACCCTTGACTTTGTTTGCAGCAGCTCCTCCCGGACTCCTACGGGAGCCGGACTCCACCTCCGACACCAGAACGGCTCCGCCCGGACTCCTACGGGAGCCGGGCTCCACCTCCGACATCAGAACGGCTCCGCCCGGACTCCTACGGGAGCCGGGCTCCACCTTCGACATCAGAGCGGCTCCGCCCGGACTCCTACGGGAGCCGGACTCCACCTCCGACACCAGAATGGCTCCGCCCGGACTCCTACGGGAGCCGGGCTCCACCTCCGACATCAGAACGGCTCCGCCGGACTCCTACGGGAGCCGGGCTCCACCTTCGACATCAGAGCGGCTCCGCCCGGACTCCTACGGGAGCCGGGCTCCACCTTCGACATCAGAGCGGTTCCGCCCGGGCTCCTACGGAGGCCGGACTCCAACCGCAGCCGAACCTCAATCGACAGATCCGCACCCCCTCGGCAGATCGCGACAACAATCATGATCCTGTTCCACGTCCTACAGCGGATTCTACGCGGCTCCAGCAACGGACCCATTACTCCCTGACAGGCTGTAGCAAACGGCCACGATTTTGTCCCACTCCCTGCGGCAGGTGCTGCACGATCCCACTACTCACTGACAGCTAGCGGCAACGGACGCCGCCCCACTATCCGCAACAGGCCATACGTGGCAGACTATGACAACAGCCACGAGTCTACCCCACCACTCTCCATAATTAATTTCCCTGACCGTGGGCGGCCCACTACCAGACGGTTACACACGTCGCCATCAGTCCGTTGCCTCCCCCGCCTATAAAAAGGGGGGACTCAGATACGTTATTTTTTTTAAGCTCATTTTTCTTATCTCAAAACTCTGCTAAATTCTCCGTTCGAGCACTCCATTCTTGTTGAGGCAGAGAACTGACTTGAGCATCGGAGGGTCTTGCCAGAGCAACCCCACCTCCGGTTTAGACTTCCCTTGCAGGTCCCGACGGTGACCGCGGCCTCCTCAACTCCAGCTTCTCCGGCGCAGGCGGATTTTTGCACCAACAGATAATAAGACTCAACAGATTGATGGAGAGCAGTGCTCTAGATGTGGCAAAAATCATGCAGACAAGAATTGCTATTGAAATACAGGTGCTTGTTTCAAATGTGGTCAGATGGATCATAAAATTGCAAGCTGCCCGCTAAATACTGAAAATCAAGTTGGCCAAAGAACTCATGAAGGACAACATAAGGGTGGTGGACAGATTTCTTAAAATCAGGGAAGAGTTATTGCGCTTACTCAACAGAATGCACAGGCTTCCAATACAATGGTGACAAGTATAAAAAATTTTGAGGATGAAATTTCTTTTTAGGGGTGAAGAATGTTATAGCCCAAAACCCAGCCCAACCAAGCCCAGCCCAGCAGACCCAAGCCCAAAAAAAAAAAAAAAAAGGAGAATCAAACCGGGAAGAAGACTCCCGATAGGAGTCTTCTTCTCCAGCGAGATCGGGCAAAATCGGGAATCCTAAGACCCCTCGGAGTCCTAGGGTCCTCTATAAGAAGACCCCCTCTCCCTTGAGACCGAACATCGGCCTCCTCCCTCTCTCTTTCTCTCCATTTTTCTCGATCGAAGCTGCGGACACCGTTCGGTTTCTCATCATGATTGCTCGCCGGTGAGGTCACCGGAGGCTGGGGTGAGTCTTCCTTTCCTTCCTCTCTTCCTTTCCTATCTTCCCGTACCTTTGCTTGAGGCGGCCGGCGACGAGTGTCGCCGATTTTCGATCGGGAAAGAGACCCTATTTTTGAGCCTCTTTTTCTTTGATTTTTCGGCGCTGGCGATCGTAATCGACCGCCGGCCATACTCCTCCGTGACCGAGGGAGTGGCCCCCCTCTGCTGCCGGCCTCCGCTGCGGCGGCCGTGGCCTGAATGGCCCGACAAAAGAAGGGGACGCCGGTCTCCTGCTCCGACGCGGGAAGAGCCGAGAAGAAGAAGAAAAAAAAAGAAAAGAAAAGAAAAAGAAAAGAGAAAGAAGAAAAAGAGAAAAAGAAAAGGAAAGAAAAAGAAGAAAAAGAGAAAAAAAGAAAAGAAAAGAAAAGAAAAGAAAAGAAAAGAAAAGAAAATAAAATAAAATAAAATAAAATAAATAAAAATAAATATATATATATTTATATAAATATAAATATATATAAATAAACAAATAAATAAATAAGAAAATAATAAAAAAATGATGAGAGAGAGAGTTTCTCTCTCTTCTCTTCTCTTCTTTCAGTCTGAACCCTGACTTTCTCTCTTTGGAATTGAACTTTCTCTCTCTAAAATTTTCTCTCTCTAGCTTGTTTCTCTCTCTTGATGGATTTCTCGCTCTCTAAAAGTTATTCCTCTAGGATTAGCGAAGTAGAAGGCTTCATTGATGATCTTGATCGAGTTTAGGGAAGAGTCTGATTTTAAGTAAGATTTTGATTTTGGGATTTGTTAGATTTAATTTTGAATTAAAATTAATGTAAAAATATAATTTTGGATAATAGACACGGAAGAATCTCCTAGAAGTTAGTCGATCTATTCATTCAGTGCTCCGTGAAAGGTAAGTAATGAATCATCTTGTCGAGATATTCCATATTTATTCTGAAAATAAATAATTATTCTCTGAAATTATGCATGATTTATGAAATTATATTTTGAAAGAAAAGTACTTTTGAAATGTTATGGTATATCGATTTATGCACATGTTCAGTGAATTATTTATGATATATTATGATACAAAGTGTTTTGATACAGATCGGATTTATGCTCTCAGCCTAACTATGTTTCAGTGGGCCCCGCCAATGGGGATTATACGTTGGTACTCAGTGGACCCTGCCAGTGGGGGTTGTGCGCTGGTATTTGTGGACCCTGCCAGTGGGGGTTGTGCGCTGGTGTTTGTGAACCCTGCCAGTGGGGGTTGTGCGCTAGTATTCTGTGGACCCCGCCAATGGGGTTTAAACGTTGGTCATAGTCAAGGCTGTTGAGTTACGAGTATTTTTAAATCGAATCAGATTTATGATTATATTATATGTGAATATTTAAAAATATTTGATTTGTATTAGATCAGCATGAAATATACTCTTATGTTTATTTGCAGCATTATTCTTGAAAATTGTATAATATCTGAATTATTTAGTTGAGATATTTATTACTTACTGGGCTGTCTAGCTCATTATCTTTCTTTCTATTTTTCAGATTCAGATAATTAATTTCGAGCGTGGAAAGAAATATTGGGACAGAGCTTTTAGAGGCGAGATTTAGCGTTGTCAACTTCATTGAACTTAGATCTATTATTTTTATTGTTTTAGTAAAATTTTATTGGATGTAAGATATTTGATTTAATTACTTGAATTAAAGTTGAAGAATAATTATTTGAATTTATTCTGCTGTGATGCATTGATATCGTGATGAGATGCCTTGCATGCTTATGGAGAGAGTTCTTCATAAGTATGCGGCGGTTGCCGCAACCCTCGATTCACGATCTCGGGTCAGGGGCGTGACAGGAAGGGTCATCCGTACAAGACCATGTCCTTAAGGTCATTGACTTAATCACTAGATTGGGTCAATTGGATTTTATGATGGATGGAGAACTGAGTTAAGATTTGATTCTGCAATCTCTCCCTGAATATTCACTCAGTTTGTTATAAATTATCACATGAACAAACTAAATACCTCTTTGCTTGAGCTGCTAAATATGCTTAAAACAGTCGAAGGCCACATTAAAAGGGATAAGGCTTTAGTTCTTCTTATGGATAAGACCTCTAAGAAGAAATCAGGCATGAAAGGTTCACAAAAAGCATTGAACCCTAAAGGTGGCAAGATTAAGAGAAAAGGAAAGAAAGGTTTCGAACAAGGTTTCTATTTTCACTGCAGCAAGGCGGGATACTAGAAAAAAAATTGTAAGTCTTATGTTGCATCTGTAAAGGCTGGTGCAAGCAACACACCAATAGGTATGTATAAGATATATACAATTTTATCATCAAGTTCATCCAATTTAGACTCTTGGGTATTAGATACCGTCTATGGTTCTTATATATACAAATCATTACAGGGGTTGCAGAATATTAGAGTTTTGAAGAAGGGTGACTTCGAGCTCTATGGTGCTAGAGGAGAGTCCATCCAGACAGAAGCAGTAGGGACATATATCTTGAAGTTACCTTCTGAAAAGATCTTAGAGCTAGAAAACTATTACTATATGCCTAAGATCATTAGGAATATTATTTTTGTACTATTATTATTGCAATAAAGATTTGAAATAAATGGAAAGAGCAATAGTTGCTCAATTTCTTATTCTAATAAAATTCTCTATCATGGCATTTCTAATAATGATCTTCTGATTGTATCTTTTAATGACAATACTTTTCATATTGATGAAAGCAAAAAGTGAAAGAGAGAAAATATAAATAATACTTTGCTTTGGCATTATCGACTTGGTCATATAAGTAAGATAAGAATTAACAAGTTATACCAAGAAGAGTTCTTTGATCCTTATGATTATTAATTATTAGAAACGTATGAATCTTGTCTTATGGATAAAATGACCAAGACTCCATTTAGTGGACATGGAGAAAGGACAAATGAGTTATTAGGACTTGTACATACAGACGTATGTGGTCCTATGACAACTGAAGCTAGAGGAGGATACTCTTATTTTATTATGTTCACTAATAATTTATCTAGGTTTGGATATGTATATTTTATAAAACACAAATTTGAAGCCTTTGATAAATTTAAAAAGTATCAAAGTATGATCGAGAAATAAACTGAAAAAAATATTAAAATTTTTCGACCTAATCAAGGAGGAGAATACTTATCTAGTAAATTTCTAAAACATCTAAAAGAAAAAGAATTTTTTTCAGAATTGACCCCTCCTTATACACCATAGTTAAATGGTATAGCTGAAAGAAGAAATCATATTTTATTAGATATGGTGTGGTCTATGATGTGCCTTACAGACTTGTCTATTTTCTTCTGAGAATGTATCCTAGAGACTACTATATATATCTTAAATAAAGTACCTTCAAAATCTGTGTCAAGTACTCCATATGAGATATGGAGAGGTAAAAAGCTTAATCTTAAGTATCTTAAGATATGGGGCTGTCCAACTTATGTTAAAAAAAAAATTAGATATAAACTAAGTGCTAGGGCAGATAAATACTTATTTGTAGGTTATCCTAAAGAGAGTATGGGATCTCTCTTTTACTACCCTACTGAGCAAAGATTTTTGTCAGTAAGCATGCCACTTTTATGAAAAAAGAGTTTATCCTAGAAAGGGATAGTGGAAAGAAAATTGAACTTGGTGAAGTTTAAGATCTATAAATAGAAGTACTAAATAATCTTCAATCAGAAGTACCCATTGATGAGGTACAACTATATAATACACCTCTTCTCTGAAGGTCAGATGGAGTACAAAATGCATCTCTAAGGTATGGATTCATTATTGAGAATAATGAAGCCCACATCATTGATAATGATGAAACTTTGACCTATACAGAACTGTCATGAGTAGGGATCTAGACAAATGGATAGAGGCTATGAAATCTAAAATAGACTCAATGTACTCCAACCAAATATGGAGTTTGGTTGATGCACTAGAGGGTGTGACCCCTATTGGATGCAAATGGATCTATAAAAAAAAAGATTGGAGCAGATGTTCAAGTCGAAACCTGTAAAGCTAGATTGGTGGCTAAAAGATTTAAGCAAAAATAAGATATTGATTATGATGAAATATTCTCACCTATTGCCATACTCAAATCTATATAGATTATACTTGCAATAGTTGGATACCATGATTATAAAATTTGAAAAATGGATGTGAAGACCACCTTCTTTAATGGTTATCTTGAGGAAGAGGTTTACACGTCTCAACTAGAAGGATTTGTCGCAAAAGAGAATACAAGCCAGGTATGCAAACTTAAGAAATCTATTTATGGATTAAAGTGAGTCTCGAGGAGTTGGAACATTCGCTTTAATATTACAGTCAAAGAGTTTGGCTATATCAAAAATGTGGATGAACCTTGTGCGTATAAGAAGACTAATGGGAGTGCCATTGTTTTCTTAATTTTATATGTGGATGATATACTTCTCATTAAGAATGACATCTCAATGTTACAATCGGTCAAGACATGACTATCAGGTAAGTTTTCAATGAAGAACTTGGGTGAAGCATCCTATATATTAGATATAAAGATCTATAGGGATAGATCTAAGAGGATATTAGGCTTGTCCCAATTCAGGTACATAGACCTTGTACTAAAAAGGTTTAGCATGGATGGGAGTGTTGGGTTTCGGTGATATAGTGGAATATAAATTTCAAAAATTTTTACATGTATTCAACAATTGAAAATAAGTTTAATATTTAAACTAGACTATCGGAATATAAAAGTTCTAGGAACCCCTTAATATTTGCAATCAAATTACATAAGCATGTATAACAAGAATGGAACAGAAGCCATATACCATCATGAAGATCACAAACTAGTAATCTTGAGATCTTCACAAGGCTCCAAAGTAGAAGCCCTCGAATGGTGATCCACATAGGACTAATCAAGACCCTGCCCTTTCCAATTCGATGTAGTGCTGCGGCATTCTTCGCAAGTTCACTGCTGATCGTCCTTCACAAGAACGGATTGCACCATCACTTGTATGCCTTCGAGACCTCTATTAAGATCACTCTAGAAATATTTTCTCAAATGATGTCACTATACAAACATCAGATTATATGTTCAACACATGAACAATCTGATTTTAAGACAAGCATCATATGCTTTCCTTTTTCCTTCCTCTCTTCCTTTCTATTTTTTTTTCTTCTTTTTTTTATCTTTTTCTATATTTTTTCTATCATTTTCCTCTCCATTTTGATGCCTATTCTCAGCTCTAATTAGCATGTCCAACTTGGGCTAGCACCTCCTTATTTATAGGTTACAAAGGGGTGCCATATTATCTCCAAGGGATGCCAACTTTTGGCGTTAAAAATTCCCATAAGAAGATAATTACTTAGCATGGAATATGAGGTGTTTCACAAGTAGAAAGACTCTCCTTTCTACATCTAGAAATCAAGGTGCCATCTGATGTTGCCCCCTTAAAGAAATTGCATGGAATAAGAGAGGAAATAGGAAGGAAGACAAGAGTTTTACATGAGATGGACTTTTCCAATCTCATCGCACAAAATAATGAGGCGTCCCATTTATTTTTGGTGTAGAGTTTCTTCCCAGAGAAGGACTCCTCCTCTTCCACACCCACATATCCCAAGGCATCATCTGATGTCGCACAAAATAATGGGATGTGTGGAACATGTAAGGAATTTAAGAGAAGTATGAAAGAAGGACTCTCCTTCTTTAATGCCAAAATTAAATGGGACAGGGATTATTTTTTGTGCATGGCACTTTGGTGTGGAGGAGGTTATTTCACATAAAACTCTTTCATTAAAAATTAGATAAACCACTTATTTAAATATAGGTTCAAATCCAATCACATTAGGTCAAGGCTACAAGTCAAAGGTTAGCATAAAAACCTTTGCACTGAACCCAATTTAAAACTTAGGTTAATTCATGTGCTAGTAATGTAATTAACCCATTCAATTTATAATAAATCCAAATAGACTGGATCAAGATCAAATTTTTATTATGTGTGATCTATTAGATTCTAAATCTAGCCAGCAGTGGATCCAGACTCATGACATAATCTTAATCCAATTAGATTAGATTAGCTCAAGAGTCCCAATCAACTAAGATTCTTCTTAATTAATTTTAAAATTAAAATATTTTAATTCTGATGAGTCTACGAGTCAAGATTAACGTCTAGTAACATGTTATGATTATTCAAAAGATTTAAAATTTGATAAAAATATTAAAATTATCCTTCTATGGTGAGTTACTATGTAATTCAATCTTTCGATCACACAACATTCTAGAAAGATCATGGGTATGAAAATATGTCAAACATAAATACCTATCCATATGTATCTCGATCTAATGATGATGACTCGATTGATGAACCAGTAAAAATCTTTTCTACTATTCATCCCTGCTCTGGCCAGAGACTCTCAAAGTCATCATCCTATGAGATCACATAGGATGTTCTCTCTTCCTATAAAGAGTGACCAATTTCTTATTGACCACTCACAACCTCCATGCACATTTCACCATACCTAGAATATCCCATACACATCTCAAAATGGCATGCTAGGAAATAAACTAAAGTAAGGGTCCATGTACACAAGGTACCATGGTGATCTCAGATCAAAGGATCACTTGCACCACTCCCACTGGAGAACCATCTATCTATATGCTACAAGGCTCCATCAGATGTTCTTTCTGTGGATCAGTTCAGTGAACTCATTCTCTTATGAGCACCTACATCTTTATATTAGTGTCACCACATAAGTGATTGTGAGATTAACCACCCTCTCCATCAAGCATACATAGGATGTACTAATCTTATCGATATCATCGATCTCCAACTCGATGATCCAATGGTTGAAAATATTTTAGATTGAGGCTATCAAGATTTTAAGTCTCACTGGCATGATCTCATCATAATCCTAAAATTATTATCCTAATCTATGGGGTTTATCATAATCATAAAAATATGATGCAGCAAATGATAAAATCAATATCTCATGAATAAAATAACTAATGTCATGTAAATGAGTAGAAAGAAAATACAAAAAATTCTTTTCACATCACCCATGTGATTAGCTTATAGGACACTATTCTTTCAGAGAGTAAAAGAGGTTATTTATCCATGAGTCAAGGCATATATCTCTCTAAAAGGATGTCTCCTAAAACATCGTAAGAGAGAAATAGAATGAGTTCTATTTTTTATGCAGACTATAACTGACTCAACTATTGGGTTTCGGTCATGCAGTGAAATCAAATTTTAAAATTTTTAAAACAAACAAATCAACAGCTTTAACAGTTAAAACTATCGAGCCAAAATCCAAACCCTAGAATCACCTTGTCGATGTCAATCAAAACAAAAATAGCATGCAAAGGGATAAAATTTGATACTTTCACCAAAAAATAATATGGCATGATGGTGATCTCCATAAGACTCCAAAGTAGAAGCCCTTCAATAGTGATCCACATGAAAATTAGCTAAGGTCCTTCCTAACCGGTGCGCTACTGTAGCCTTGTCTTCTCAAGAACACTACCGACTTCGAATATAAAGTATGATCACACCAAAACCCAATCATCTTTGATCTTACCACTAGAATTACACCAAGAAGACACTCTTCAGATATCTCATAATCTAAGATTTGATTTTAGGCTCCAACATATGAAAAAATTAAATCCTATGGCACATTAGCAACACTTGCTAATTCTCTGACCACCCTTCTTACAACTTTTGCCTCTCAATTTTTTCTTACTTTTTTCTCAATTTTTTTTTAAATTTTCTCTCTCCTTTATATGCCACTTATCTCTAATTTTCATCCAAAATCAAGCACCTGATCCATATGGGATGCCCCATATAAATAGGTGACCATGGGATGTGAGGAAGGACCAAGGGGTGCCAACCTTTGGCACTCCATATTCTTACATGGTGAAATAAATCACTATGTTTTATTTATGCATAGAAGAGCCTTCACATAGAAGGACTCCTTCTCTTCTATGCCCCATAAAAAACTAATATAAAAATAGTGTGAAATAAATGGAGTTTTGGATGAGAATACTAGGCGATAGGATAAGAAAAGAGCCTTCATTAAGAAGAACTTTTCATCTTCTCACATTAATTAAGAGGGGGAGACAACATTATTGTAGCATAAAACCTAGTGGACACAGAGGACTCCTTCCAAACTTGAAACTACTCTAAGTTGGATAAGAATCCAATTAAATTAGATCAAATCTTATTAGGTCAAAGACAACTGATCTAGTTTAGCTCAAACACTTGGAACTGAATCAATTTAGGAACTTGGTTTAATACAATATGCTAGCATGTCAAATTAATCTTTAAAATTTATATTAAATTTTAATTAAATTAGATCAAGACTAAATTCTAAAGTGTATGATCCATTGAGTTTCAAATCTAGCCAGTAGTGGACCCAAACTCTCGACGTAACTCTAATTCGATCAGATTAGATCAGTCGAAGAGTCCCAATCAACTAAGACTCCTCCTAATTAAATTTTGAATTAAACTCTTTTAATTTTGATAAGTTTATAAGTTAAGGTTGATGTCTAACAATGTATCATGACTATTCAAAAGATATAAATTTGAATAAAAAATTATCAAAATATCCTTCAGTGATAAGTTATCCTGTAATTTAATCTTTCAGTCAAACAACATCTCAGATGAACTGTGGGTGTGAAAACATATCAAAAATAATTGCTTATTTTTATGTATCTTGATCAAAAGGTGATGATTCAGTTGATGATGTATTAAAATTTTTTTTCTAATAATCATCTTGGTTTGGCCAAAGAATTTTAGAATCATCGACCTATGAGATCACATAGAATGTTTGCTCCCCTTATTAGGAGTGATTGATCCCTTATTGATCACTCACAACCTCCATGCATACTTCATCACATCCAAAACACCCCATACAAGGATCAGAGAATCAAGTTAGAAAATGAACCAAAATATGAATTCATGTACATAAGGTACCATGACGATCTCAAATCAAAGGATCACTTATACAACTCTCATTAGAGAATCATCCACTGACATATAAATAAGACTCCATCATATGTTCTCTTGTAGGTCTATTCAGTGAACTCATTCTCTAATGAGTACCCATATCCTTGTATTAGTGTCACCACATAAGTGGTTGTGAGATCAACCATCCTCATCTCTGAGCATACATAGGACATGCCAGTCTTACCAATATCATTGATCCTTGATTCAATGAACCAATGAATAAAAATATTTTGGGTCATGGCTATTAAGGTTTTAGGTTTGACTGACGTGATCTCATCACGGCCCTAAAATCATTGTCTAGACCTATAGGGTTCAGTATAATCTTAAAATAATAAAATACAGTATATAATGAATCAAAAATATCTATTTTATAAAAATAATAATATCAATTATATGAGTCTGAAAGATAAATTATAGAAAATATCCTCTCGCATCCCATATGTGATTGGCTTGTAGGGCATTATTCATTCAATCTCCCACTTGCACTAAAGCCAATCGCCCCTATACTTGGTGCCCATGCAATCAAGGTGGTGGTCAAACTGCTACACTGACAAAGTCTTAGTGAACGAGTCTGCTATATTGTTCTTGGTATCAACTCACTCCATGATCACATCGCATCTTTCGACTATCTCCCGAATGAGGTGGAACCGTCTTAAGATATGCTTGTGTTTATGATGCGATCTCGGTTCCTTGGTTTGAGCAATTGTCTTAGTTTTATCAAAATAAAAGGGCACTGGTTGTTCAATCCCTAGACCATACCCAATTCTGAGATAAATTTTTTCATCTAGATGGCCTCCTTTGCAGCCTCACTAATAGCAATGTACTCAACCTCAGTGATCGAATTAGCAATAGTTTGTTGTTTGAAACTCTTCCAACTTACTACCCTACCATACAGGGTAAATACATACCCAAATATAGATTTTCTATCATCTAGATCAGATTAAAATTAGAATCAGTATAACCTTTCAGATTTAAATCAGATCCACTATATATGAGAAAAACATCTCTAGTCTTTCTTGAAGGAACCATATCTAGGGTTTCAGGATTAGATCTTGAAACTTTTTCAAGATTAGGCAGTGGAAGACTAAAATAAATTAAAATTTATTTTATAAAATCAAAAAATCTTTAGATCTAAGATCTTATTACATGATTATTATATGGCATTAAATCAAAAATTAAAATATAAAGAGCAAGAACTACATATTGATTATATCAATATGTTTCTATACTACATCTAATGTATGTAAAATATAATAGATCAGATCTATTACCTTGCAAGTTAGACATCCTAACTTTGTTGATCTAGGCTTGAGGATGATGTTGTGAGCCACAAACATGTCTGGCCTCTAGGAGTCATCCACACGAGCCCACGAATCACGATCAGAAGTCCTGGTCCAGGAAATCAGCATAGTATGCTAGTACTGTGCTGATCCTTCTTCGATGGTCGATCAGATGCCTCCTTCTTCTTGATTTGGACTCTTTCAAAGATGAGAAGTAGGAGAAGGAGTTTTTGATGTGAGACACTCTCAGAAAACTCATAGATGGAGGAAGGAAGAGGTGAACTCAGTAACCCTAGAAGAAGACCCTCTTCTTCTTATCTTTGCTCTAACCCAGACACTTAGTTTTGTGTCTATTATATCTCCACACCCCAACACTATTTCTCCTTGATTTTCACACACCCCAAAGGTCTCTCAATGATCTATGATTCACAAATATTTTAAGAATAAATTCATCTTAAATCAAGAGATATAAAGAATCCTTGTCTAGGTCAAATACCTAGTCAAGAAAAATCTAAACAGGGCAAGACAAGGGGTGCCCAACTCTTGGGTGCCCCTTCCTTCTTTTTACACCATGGACTACCAACAAATGGTGTACAATATGTACAATAAAACTCACAAAAATTTTAGAAAAAATTTGGGTAAAATCAATTCCATAAGGAAAGAGTTTTGGTTTCCTAAAATTCTATATCGTAGAATTTGAAATCCAAACTAATTCCTACTTTGACTTGGTCCACAACCACATTCCATGTAAGAAAGAAAGAGTGAAAAGCTTTGGGTGTGTGTAAAAGTTTGGGAGAAAAGGTTTTGTCACACAAAATAAGAGAGAGTGGGCGTGGGGGGCTAAAGTGGCACAAGGTGGAATCCTAGTCTTACTAGGGTTCAATCTATGACTTGTTCAAATTTAGTTTCTCAAACCAAATCAAATCAAAACCAAATCAACCTAATTAAAATAGATCTTAACCTAATTAAAAATTTAATTTAATCAGATTAAATTAGATTTAAATCTAATTTAATTTTTTAATCGAATTAGAAATTAGGTTGACCCAAGTCCTAATTGAACTAGGACTAGTTTTTCCTTGCACTTGGCTTATCCAATAAACCAATTGAACTTGATCCAATTAAGCCCAAATCAAATCTAATTAAATTATATTCAATTAGACTTAATCTCAATCTATTGGCTTAATCAAATTAAGTCAATTAGCAATCGAATTGCTAATCGATCCTCTTGTAACACTTGCACTAGGTTAAATGTCAATCATATTGATCGTTTAACCCTAGAACGATTCTTAATCGTTGATCAACCATCCGATCGGATCGTGAACTTTAATGTGTCTGACCTCATAGGTCCAAACCTAAGTCAATAGCATAAAAATAAATTCTTGTACCAATTGAAGTGACATCTAGCAATGGTACCCGACGGTCGGATAGGTTGAATGTGTAGAACAACATCCTTAGAACCCATGTGGATATAGTTTCCATATAATTCATCCCCTTAACCAAAATGCTGATAGGACACCTCATAGTTCAACTGTCAACTCTGATCAGGTTGTCCACATTGTATTTCAAAATATCAAATCCATCTGATAGATTACCCTGGCCAAAGTTTTGCTAAATTGAAATACAGCGACTCATTCTTCTCCAATTCTTGGAGTGGTCAATCCCATCTTGATCACACTCCAACTTCGCAAGTACTTGACTATATCCAAAAGCCTTCCATCACTGAATTAGAAATTCAATCCAGTACCAAAGCACAGTGAGTTGCTTGCAAGTCACTGAGGCAATCTCAGGTCTAAGGGACACTTATACCTATATCATATTTGAGACATTCTTGACAGCAGAATGCTCTAGAGTTGGTCACGTTCAATGATGTTGTACCCTTATATCTCACCTGTATGTCATACCAGTGTCTCCACACTCCTTGGTTAAGAGAACAACCTACCCATATGGCCTACAGCGACCTATGCTCGATAGAAGCTGTCATCCTTATTAATAGCCTATCATTTGATCGTGAAAAATTTTAAAGACTAATCGATAAATCCTCTCTTTATCGAACTTAAATAGTTCTAAGAATTTTATCACAACAATGAAATTCATTAGAAGATGAAAACTTATGATGAAAATATCAAAAATATATTTTATTTATTAACAAATTAATTATAATACAAGGTTGCTCAACCATCAACAGGCTAACGATTGGCTTTTGGGACATATTTCCAACATTTCTCAAGTACTTGAGTATATTTTTTTGTAGCTTCCAATAATCATCCTCGGTATCAGCCTGAAATCTTCATATAATGCCCAAGGCATAAGCCACATCGGATCTGATATATAACATAGCATACATGATTGATCCTACTACCAAAGCATAAAGAATAGAACTTATTCTATTTCTCTCTTCAGGTGTCTTAAGAGAATCTTTTTAGAGAGTTGTATACCATAACCTATGGGCAAGTAACCTCTTTTACTTTCCTCCATATTGAACCTCTTCAACACAAGATCTATGTACTTAGACTGGGATAAGCCTAGCATTCTTTTTGATCGATCCCTATAGATCTTTATACGAAGTATTTAGGATGCTTCATCCAACTCTTTCAAAGAAAACTTTTGTGATAGCAATGTCTTGATTGATTACAATATTGAGATATCATTCCCAATGAGCAGTATGTCATCCACATATAAGACTAAGAAGACAACAGCACTCCTACTAGTCTTCTTGTACACCCAAGATTCATCCACATTTTTGATAAAGCCAAACGATTTGATTGTCTCATCAAAATAGATATTCCAGCTCTTTGATACTTATTTTAATTCATAAATAGATTTATTTAGTTTTCATACCTGATTTACTCTGTCACTAGAGATAAATTCCTCTGGTTGAGTCATATAGACTTCTTCCTCAAGATTTTCATTGAGGAAGGCAGTTTTGACATCTATCTGTCAGATCTTATGGTCATGGTATGTAGCAATAGCAAGCATTATCCGAATAGACTTGAGCATGGCTATTGGTGAAAAGTTTTTTCATAATCAACCTCTTATTTTTGTCAAAAATCTTTTACCACCAGCCTAGCCTTATAGGTCTCTACCCGAACATCTACTCCGATCTTCCTTTTGATGACCCATTTGCTGCCTATAGGGGTCACACTCTCAGGTGTATCAATCAAAGTTCAAATTTGGTTGGTATACATGGAGTCCATTTCAGATTTTATTGCATTGACCTATTTGTCAAAGTCACTACTCATGACAGCTTCCGAATAGGTCGTGGGATCATCATTCTCGATGATGTGGGATGTATTGTTATTCTCAATGACAAACCCATACTTGAGTGGAACATTATGCACTCTACTTGACCTTTGAAGAGGAGGTTTATGTTGTGGCTGTGCCTCAATAATAGACACATTTGGTTGAAAATTATTTTGTGAATCCAGGATGGGTTGTGGATTTTAAACTTTTTCAAGTTCAACAGATCTCCCACTGCCCCCTTCTTGAATCAACTATTTCTTCAAAAAAATGATATGCCTACTAACAAATATTTTTTATTGAGTAGGATGGTAAAAATAGTATCCTATACTCTCTTTGAGATAACCCACAAATCTATATTTTTCTGATCTAGCATCCAGCTTATGTCTATCAATATTTTTTATATAAGCCAGACTACCCCAAATCTTAAGATGTTTAAAATTAGGTCATTTTTCTTTTCATATCTCATATGGAGTGCTAGAGACAGATTTGGAAGGCACTTTGTTTAAAACATATGCCGTGGCCTCGAGAGCATATCCCTAAAAAGAGATCGAAAGATCTATGAAATATATCATGGACCGCACCATATCTAATAAGGTATGATTCTTCTTTTCTGTAATTTCATTTAATTGTGGAGTGTAAAAAGATGTCCATTGAGAGAGAATTCTATTTTGTTTTAAATATTCAAGAAACTCACTAGTCAAGTATTCTTCTCTTCAATCAGATTGAAGAGCTTTAATACTTTTATCAATTTATTTTTCAACTATTCTTTGATTCTCCTTAAATTTGTCAAAAGTTCTGAATTTGTATTTCATTAAATACACATATCCAAATCTAGACATATCATCAGTAAATGTGACGAAGTAAGAGTATCCACCTCTAACTTGAGTCAATATTGGATCACAAATATCAGTATGTACAAGGTCCAAAATGTCACTCACCCTTTCTCCATGTCCAGTAAATAGAGTCTTTGTCATTTTTTCTATGAGACAAGATTCACAAATTTCATATAATTCAAAATCATAAGGATCAAAAAATTTATCTTTGTATAACTTGTTAATTCTTGATTCATTTATATGACCAAGTCGGCAGTGCTAGAGGTATGTGACATTCACATCCTCTCTCTTTCCTTTCTTCATATTATCAACATGAAGTATATTACCATTAAGTGATAAAAATAAAAGACTATTATCAATATAAGTATTTCCATAATATTCATTAGAAAAATATATAGAACAACCATTGTTCTTTACTTTTATTTCAAAATTTTATTCTAATAACAATGGTATAGAAATAATATTTCTAACGATATTAGGAATATAATAACAGATCTTCAGTTCCAAAACTTTACCTGAAGGCAACTTCAAAATCTTGGTTCCTATAACTTTTGCCTGAATGGACTCTCCACTAGCGCCGAACAGCTCGAAGTCATCTTTTTTCAGACTCTTTATTTCTTACAGATCCTGCAATGATTTACAAAGGTGTGAGCCACAGGCAGTATCCAATATTCAAGAATCTAAAATTGAAGTACTTAATGATAAGTTAGTTTGTGTCATATCCAAATCTTTGGCAACATTTGCTGATTTCATAGTTGTAAGGTATTCCTTACAATTTCTCTTTCAGTAGCCCTCCTTGCTATAGTGACAGTAAGTACCTTTGGTGGAAACTTTCTTCACCTTCTTCTTGGAGATGCCAGCTTTAAGGTTCAGCTTTTTTCTTGGATCCCTTCTTGCCTTTCTTCTTGTTGATCTTATCAACAAGAAGAATCGGAGCCTTTTTGCTCTTGAAATGGCTCTCTACTATTTTTAGCATATTCAGTAGCTCAGGTAGGTTGATGTTCAGTTTGTTTATATGGTAATTTATGACAAATTGAGAGAAAGAGTTGCAGAGAGATTGCAGGATCAAATCCTGGCTAAGTTCACTATCCATGGCAAAATTCAATTATCCCAGATGAGTGATCAAATCAATCATCTTTAGGATATGTGTTTGCATAAAGATGCCTTCAGTCATGCAGGCATGGAACAACTGCTTAGATATCTCATATCTAGCAGTTTGACTTTGTTCCCCATGCAAGTCCTTAAGATTGAGTATAGAGAGAACATCCATGTCCTCATGTTGCCTCTGAAGCTCGTTGCTCATCAAGGCAAGCATGATGCATTTGACAGTTACACTATCATCTTTCCACATCTTATATATGGCCCTTTCCTCCTCGGAAGCATCTTCTCTGATCGTATTGGATGCAGGTGTATCCAATATGTAGGAGACTTTCTCCTGAGTGAGAGCAATTCTCAAATTTTTCAACTAGTCTATGTAGTTTGGTCTGGCCAATTTTTTTGCATCTAATATGCCTCTAAGTGATAGTGAGGATGCCATATGTGCAGTTAATCAACAATAACAAGAATACATTATAAGCGAACAACTCAAGATGACATGCACAACTAGATTAGGACTTTTGTCTAATTGTATCTTCCATTACTTTAATGAATTTCATAGCCCTCAAGTATAAAAAATGAAAAACATCCTTATATTTCTTAATGGGGTTGAGATCTCTATTCCTCACAAACACCTTATAGATAGCACAACAAGCATTCATGAGTTCAAGAGTAGATAACTCTTTACCAATTGTATCTCATACAATTCTCAAAATTTTTCTCTCTTGTCTCTAGATCACTTATAGCCTTGTGGATAGCACAACAAACTATAGTGTTCTAGTTAAGTTAACCCTTCTATCCTATATGGTCATACTTAAACAATGCTATCCTTGTGGATAGTACAACAAAGCAATAGTATTCAAATATGCCACAAGCATCAATATGTACTTAGTCAACATCATATCAATTTCTATAGTAAAGCTTTGTGGATAGCACAACAAGCTCACTAAGATCTTGACATATTCTATCGACAAGTTTGAAAGAAAGCCCTTGTAGTGTCTACATCACTAATCAATCTTAGTCTGAAATTCAATAAGATCAAATTGGCTAGGTCAGTAGGTGGGAGGCTCTCCATAGCTATTCTTAGACACCAACAAAGTTGGCCAAGCCAACATATGGATCTAATTAAAAAATTACCTTTCATATTTTTCTAAATACTAATTGATCAATTGAATTAAATATTTGAATTCAAAGTGAATCCCAACATTACAACTTAATATAATTTTTTACGATGATCTTTAAACTGATCTCGGCACATCCTAATAATAACTACATAAAATATGCTAAACATATTATGTAATTCGGCATGCATTTACAAGTCATAATAACAATCATATAATCATGCCAAAAATCATATAAGGGTGCATAAAATGACTTAACATATGTCAAGCATATCAAATAAGAAAGCAAATCCTAATCCGATTAGGCATGCGTAACTCTCTTAACCATAAATTGATTTAAGCATCTAGCAACCATGAAACAATAAATTTCAAATTATCATAAATTTATAATTTTAATAACTAAAATTTAAATCCATGATTCACATATAGTCAAAAATGATTTTTAATTTTAAAGACTAATGCTAAAAATTGATGCAATATTTTTGGTAGTATACGAATAAGAATAATTCTATACTATAACTTTGTACTTGTTTGATCGAATCTAATAAAGGTGGCTCTGATACCACTATTGGATTTCAATTATGAAGTGAAAATCAAATTTTTAAATTTTTAAAACAAATAAATCAATAGCTTTAACGGTTAAAACTATCGAGTCAAAACTCAAACCCCAAAATTACCTTGTCGATGTCGATCAAAACAAAACAAACATGCAAAGGGATAGAATTTTATACTTTCACCAAAAAGTAATATGACATGACGGTGATCTCCATAAGACTCCAAAGTAGAAGTCCTCCAATAGTAATCCACATAGAAGTTGGCCAAGATCCTTCCTAATAGGTGCACTGTCGTAGCCTTATCTTTTCAAGAACATTGCCAACTTCGAACATGAAGTATGATCACACCAAAGCCCAGTCGCCTTTGATCTTACCACTAGAATCATGCTAAGAAGATACTCTTCAGATATCTTACAACTTAGGATTTGATTTTGGGCTTCAACATATGAAAAAATCAAAGCCTAGGGCACACTAGCAACACTTGCTATTTCTCTCACCACCCTTCTTACAATTTTTGCCTCTCAATTTTTTCTTACCTTTTTCTCAGATTTTTTCCAAAATTTTTTTTTCTTTTACATGCCACTTATCTCTAACTTTCATTCAAAATCAAGCACCTGGTCTATATGGGACACCCTATATAAATAGGTGACCATGGGACATGATGAAGGACTATGGGGCACCAACCTTTGGCACTCCACATTCTCATGTAGTGAAATAAATCACCATGTTTTATTTATAGTATAGGAGAGCCTTCACACAAAAGGACTCCTCTTCTATGCCCCATAAAAAAATTATGTAAAAATAGAATAAAATAAATAGAGTTCTGGATGAGAATACTAGGAAATAGGATAAGATAAGAGCCTTCATTAAGAAGGACTCTTCATCTTCTCACATTAATTAAGAGGGGGCGGCAACATTATTTTGGTGTGAAACTTGGTGGGCACAAAGGACTCCTTCCATACTTAAAATTATTCCAAGTTAGATAATAATCCAATTAAATTAGATCAAATCCTATTAGGTCAAAGATAACTAGTCTAGTTTAGCTCAAACACTTTGAACTGAACCAATTTAAGAACTTGGATTAATACAATATACTAGTATATCAAATTAACTCTTAAAATTTATATTAAATTTTAATTAAATTAAATTAATAATAAATCTAAAAGTGTGTGATCTATTGGATTCCAAATCTAGCCAGCAGTGGATCTAGACTCTCGATGTAACTCTAATCCAATCAGATTAGATCAGCTAAAGAGTTTCAATCAACTAGAACTCTTCCTAATTAATTTTTAAATTAAACTTTTTTAATTTTGATGAGTCCACACATTAAGATTGATATCTAGCAATATGTTATAACTATCCAAAAAATTTAAAATTTTGATGAAAAATTATCAAAAAATCCTTCAGTGGCAAGTTACAATGTAAATAAATCTTTTAGTCAAACAACATCCCAAATGAGTTGTGGGCATGAAAATATATCAAACTCAATTACTTATCTATATGTATCTCGATCAAAAGGTGATGATTTAGTTGATGATATATTAAAAATCTTTTTCTAATAATTATCCTGCTTTGGCCAAAAACTTTCAGAATCATCGACCTATGAGATCACATAGGATGTTCACTCCCCTTATTAGGAGTGACTGATCCCTTATTGATTACTCACAACCTCCATAAATATTTCATCACATCCAGAACACCCCATATAAGGATTAGAGAATCAAGTTAGAAAGTGAACCAAAATATGGATTCACGTACACAAGGTACCATGGCGATCTCAAGTCAAAGGATCACTTACATAACTTTCACTAGAGAATCATCAGCTGACATGTAAATAAGACTCCATTAGATATTCTCTCACAAGTCTATTCTGTGAACTTATTCTCTAATGAGCACCCATATCCTTGTATTAATGTCACCACATAAGTAGTTGTGAGATCAACCACCCTTATCTCTGAGTGCACATAGGACATGCCCATCTTATCGGTATCATTGATCCCTGACTTAATGAACCAACGACTAGAAATATTTTAGGTCATGGCTATCAAGATTTTAGGTATCACTGGTGTGATCTCATCATGACTCTAAAACTATTGCCTAGATCTATGGAGTTTATTATAATCTTAAAACAATAAGATGCAACATATAATGAATCAAAAGTATCTATTTTATTAATAATAATAATATCAATTATATGAGTCTGAAAGATAAATTACAGAAAATACCCTCTCATATCTCATTTGTAATTATCTTGTAGGATATTATTCTTTCATCAACCACTAAAGCAGAGTACATTGCTGCAAGTGAAGCCATCAGGAAAGCTGTCTGGATGAAGAAGTTCATCACTGAATTGAGTGTTATTCCTGAGATTGAGAATCCAGTGCCCCTTTTCTATGATAATACTAGAGTAATTGCTCAAGCAAAGGAATCGAGGTCTCATCATAAATCTAAGCACATTCTTATGCACTTCCACCTCATTTGTAAAATTATCGAGAGACAAAATATAGTCATTAAATAAGAGATACAAAGAATAATATAGCAGACTCATTCACTAAAGTTCTACCACAGCAATAGTTCGATCATGATCTTGGTTGTATGGGAATAAAATATAAGGATGATTGACTTTAGTGCAAATGGAAGATTGAAAAGAATATGCCCTACAATCCAATCGAAATTTATATTATGATAAATTTTTCTTGTAATCTTCTAGACTCATATAATTGAAATTTTATAAATAAATATAAGGTATTTATTTTTCATCATATGTTGCATCTTACATTCATAATGATTATGTTGAATCCCATAAATTAAGTCAATGATTTTATGGTTACAATGAGATCATACCTATGAGACCTAAAATGTTAAATATCTTGATTTAGAATATTTCTAGTCATAGGAATAATGAGTAGGGGATCAATATTCTGAATAGACTGGCACATCCTATGTAAGCTCGATGATGAGAGTGGCTGATCTCATAAGTTACTTGTGTGAGATACTAATACAAAAATATGGATGCTCATTAAAGAATAGGTTAACTGAACTGATCCATCTTAAGAAAAATCTTATAGATCTACTTACCTGTTAGAAGATATTTTCTTATAGTGGGAGTTGTGCATGTAGTCCTTTGACCTGAGACTATGATAGAACCTTGTATATATGAATCCATATTTTGGTTCATACTCAATCATGACTTAGTCATGTATGGGGTATTCTGGATATGGTGGATTGTGTATGAAGATTGTGAGTAGGTTAACATAAAATCGATCACTCCTGATAAGAGAAGATCGCATCCTACTTATTCTAATCGACTGATGATTTAGGAAGTCTTTGATCAAAGCAAGATGAAAATTAGAAAGAATTTTTAATATTTTATTAATCAAATCATCATTATAAGATTAAGATAAATATGAATGTGATATTGGATTTGACATATTTTCATATCCATAGTCATATTCAAAATACAGGGTGATCGCATGATTGAATTACATAGTAACTTACTACTGAAGGATATTTTTGATATTTTTATCAAAATTTTATATCTTTTAGGTAGGCATGATACATTGCTAGACATCAATCTTGTCTTGTAGGTTTGATTGGATTAAAGAGTTTAATTCAATCACCAATTAGAAAGGATTATAATTGCTGAAATCGGATTAGCTCGATTGGACCTAAATCGGTTAGATTGAATTCTAATCAAATTAGGTCAACTTACACTTGAATCTATTGCTGGCTAGATGTGAAATTCAATGGGTCATATGAAAGAATAGTACCCTACAAGCCAATCATATGGGTAATATGAAGAAATTTTTTTATATTTTTTTTTCTACTCATTTGCAAGACATTAGTTATTTTATCCATGAGATATTGTGTTTTATCATTTGCTGTATCATATTTTTATGATTATAATAAACCTCATAGATTAGGGCAATAATTTTAGGGTCATAATAAGATCATACCACTGGGACCTAAAATCTTGATAGTCCTAATCTAAAATATTCTCAATCATTGAATTATCGAGTCGGAGATCGATGATACCGGTAAGACTGGTACATCCTATGTATGCTTGATGGAGAGGATGGTTGATCTCACAATCACTTATATGGTGACACTAATATGAGGATGTAGGTGCTCATTAGAGAATAAGTTCACTGAACTGATCCATAGAAAAAATATCTGATGGAGCCTTACAGCATGTCGACGGATGGTTCTCCAGTGGGAGTGGTGCATATGATCCTTTGACTTCAGATCACCATGGTACCTTGTGTATATGGATTTTTACTTTGGTTTATTCTCTAGCATTTTACTTTAAGATGTGTGTAAGATATTCTAGGTATGGTGAAGTGTGCATAGAGGTTGTGAGTAGTCAACAAGGAATCGGTCCCTCCTTGTAGAACGAGACAACATCCTATGTGATCTCACAGGATGATGACTTTGAGAGTCTCTGGCCAGAGCAGCGATGAATGGTAGAAAAAGTTTCTACTAGTTCATCAATCGAGTCATCATCATTAGATCAAGATACATATAGATAGGTATTTGGGCTTGACATGATTTCATGCCCATGACCTATCTGGGATGTTATGTGATCGAAGGATTGAATTCCATGGTAACTCACCACGGAAAGATAATTTTGGTATTTCTATCAAATTTTAAATCTTTTAGGTAGTCATGACATGTTGCTAGATATCAATCTTGACTTATGGACTCGTCAGAATTAAAATAGTTTAATTAAAAAATTAATTAAAAAGAGTCCTAGTTGATTGGGACTCTTGAGCGGACCTAATTTAATCGAATTAGGATTATGTTGAGAGTTTGGATCCACTGCCGGCTAGATTTGAAACCCAATGGATCACATATAATAAGAATTTGGTCTTGGTCCAATTAGATTTATTATAAATTCAATGGGTTAATTAAATTACTAGCATATGAATTAACCCAAGTTTCCAATTGGGTTCAGTGCAAAGGTGTTTGTGCTAACTCTTAACTTATTGTCTTGACCTAATGTGATTAGGTTTGAACCTATAAATAAATAGGTGGCTTATTTAGTTTTTATGGAAGTGTTTTGTATATAATCAACCTCCTCCATGCCAATCCACATGCAAGAAAAAAAAATGCCACCCCATTTATTTTGGCATTTAGGAGGAGAAGTCCTTCTGGTTTACTCCTCTTAAATTCCTTACCATATTCCACGCGTTTCTTTTCTTTCCTCGTGTCATGTGATGACTCTTAGATTTATAGGCATAGAAGAGAAGGAAGAATCCTTCTCTGGGAAGGAACTCCAAGCCATAAATAATTAGGAAGCCTTTTATTATGTGCATTGAATTATGGAAGAGTCCATCTTGTTTTAGACTCTTGGTTTCACACCTATTCCATTATCCCACCCACCATAAGATGGCATCTTAATTTTTTTACATAGAGAAAGAGTCCTTCTGCTTGTAAAACACATTATTCTATGCCATACTCCTTGGATTCTATGCTAAAAAAATTATTTTCTATGTGTAAGGATTAACGGACACCCAGAGTTGGCGCCCATTGGGAAATAATGTGGCACCCCTTCATACCTTATATAAGGGATGTTGGGTATAAAATACCCCCCAGCCGAAGTTCATGACAGAAGTGGCCCTCCGGAGATTCTATCGACTTTCGACCTTCGGCGATGTCTCTCCGAACCTCTCTGGCGGCCGAGCCTCCGTAACACTCCCAAGTTTTGCCAACAGATAAGCCCCCACCAGCATCGACCGGATTCTTCAGGTGGACGGACTCCACCCAAGCTTCCATAATGATTGACCACCTTCTAGACTTCATCCAGACTCCTACGGGAGCCAGACCTCTGACTTCAGTTGCAAATAGACTTCATCCGGACTCCTACGGGAGCCGGACTTCGTCCCCGACTCCAAATGCAGGTAGACTCCATCCGGACTCCTACGGGAGCCGGACTTCATCCCCGACTCCAAATACAGGTAGACTTCGTCCGGACTCCTACGAAAGCCAGACTTCGTCCCCAACTTCAACTGCAGGTAGACTTCGTCCAGACTCCTACGGGAGCCGACTTCATCCCCGACTTCAACTGCAGGTAGACTTCATCCGGACTCCTACGGGAGTCGGACTTCATCCCTGACTCCAAACGCAGGTAGACTCCATCCAGACTCCTACGGGAGCCGGACTCCGTCCCTAACTTCAACTACAGGTAGACTTCATCCGGACTCCTACGGGAGCCGGACTTCGTCCCCGACTTCAACTATAGGTAGACTTCATCCGGACTCTTGCGGGAGCCGGATTTCGTCCTGAACTCCTATTGCAGGTGGACCTCACCCCGAACTCCTACAAGGGTCGGACTTCGAGCTCCTACTGCAAGCGACCCACTCCGAGTTTCTGCTACAAATGATCTACTTCAAACACCTACCACGAGCGGTCCATGCCGGACTCCCACCGTAAGCCTTTGGCCGAGCTACCATCGAGGGTGGATTCCTTTCGGATTTCTATAGCAGACAGGCCTTGGCTGAGACTTCTCGACAAATGGTCCCCATTCGGGCTTCTACGGAGGATCAGAGTCCTACCGAACTTCGGCCGACAGGCCTGGACCCCCTGGCAGGCCGCAGTAACGGCCACGATTCTACTCCACCTCCTGCGACGGATCCCACGTGGCTCCATTACTCCCTAGTAGGCCGCAGTAACGGCCACGACTCTGCTCTACTTCCTGAGATGGATCCCATGCGGCTCCATTACTTTCTGGCAGGCTGCAGTAATGGCCACGATTCTACTCCACCTCCTGCGATGGATTCTGCGTGGCTCCACCACTCCCTAGAGAGTCACGATAACGGATGCCGCTCCACTCTCTGTAACAGACTCCACATGGCGAGCCATGGTAACAGCCACGACTCCACCCCATTATTCTTCATAATAAATCCCTTCTTACCCCGTGCAGCCCATGACTAGGTGGTTACAAATGTCTCCATCAATCCGTTGCCCCCTCCGCCTATAAAAAGGGGACCCCAGATACGTTATTCTCTAAGCTCTAGTTTCTATCACAAAAACTCTACTAAAATTTTCGTTCGAGCACTCCATTCTTGTTGAGGCAGAGAACTGACTTGAGCATCGGAGGGTCTTGTCGGAGCAACCCCAACTCCAGTTTAGACTTCTTTTGCAGGTCCCGACGGCGACCGCGACTCCCTTGACTCCAGCTTCTCCGACGCAGGCAGATTTTTGCACCAACAGGATTGGCGCTAGAAGGAGGGCTGTGTCTTCACAGTACCCTTGTTCTTAAACGAGCGCCCAACGGGACCACCTTCGATCATCTTTTCCGACATCTTCCCCTCCTTCCCTCACTAGGTCTTCGCCCGATGCCTCCCCGCAAAGCATCCACGCGGCGATCCACGGCCTCCGTGGCCAGATCTCAGGCTCCGATCTCACCTCCAGTTTTCCAGCCTCCTCCGCCTCCTCCAGCTACGGTGGTTGGCATGGAACAATTCGACTTGCTGGCCCAGCAGGTTAAAGGCCTCGCTGAAGTGGTGCAGGCCATGCAGCAGCAGCAGCCACAGGTGTTAGTGCGGCTGGAGAGAATGTCGCCAAAACTTCAAAATCCGATGGTGGGATGGGCCACTTGGGCCAGTCGCCTCGTCTTTCTTGAAAAGATGAATCCGAGGGTGGAGAGCCCTCAGTCAGATCATGATTCCACCCCTAGAAGATCTCTACCCCCATTCTGCCAGAAGACCCTCGAGACCCATAGTCGAGTGGATTTCTTGGACCGGAGGCTCCAGGAGATGAACCGGTGGATCGAAGAACTCCGCCACGCTCCCCCCACTTATGGTGAGGATATTTGTTCTGACCCTCCCTTTTCTCAAATGATCATGCAGGAACTGATCCCGCCAAACTTCAAGCTCCCTCAATTTGAAAGCTACGACGGGACTTCAGACCCATTGACCACCTGGAGGCCTTCCGGACAATGATGCTGCATCATGGCATGCCTGACGCCATCCTATGCCGTGCTTTCCCATCCACCTTGAAGGGAGTGGCAAGAAACTGGTACTCGGTGCTGAAGTCGGGTACCATCTTCTCCTTTGATTAGATGAGCCACCAGTTTGTGGCCCATTTTGTTAGCAGCCGATGTCCCCGGAAGGGTTCGGAGTCCCTCATCAACATCAAGCAGAGGGAGTCCATTCGGGCCTACATCAACCGCTTCAATGTCGCCATGCTGGAGGTCCGAAACTTGGACCAGTCGGTAGCGATGGCCGCTTTGAAAGGCAGCCTTCAAAAGAACGACCTTTTGTTCTCCCTGGAAAAGAAGTACCCCAGGGATTTTGCTGATCTATTGGCTCAGGCCGAAGGGTACGCTCGAGCAGAGGAAGCCTTCAAAATGAAGGACGAAGAGACCGCGAGAGAGCGGCAGGCGGGAGACCCGTGTAATCCTGCAGTCGAAAAAGGGCCAAGAGAAGCTCGGTCACGTTCTCGAACTCCTCCCGGGCAGAAGCACGCCCAGACTCCTCCCAGAGCACACAGGCAGGGAAGCCCGGAGCGACGGGCTCGACGGGGCTCTCCCCCGGAAAGATTCCACAGCTATGCCCCCCTCAACGCATCGAAAACCCAGGTGTTGATGGAGGTCACAGAGCAGCTCCCAAGACCAGAGAGGATGCGCACGCATCCCGAGAAGTGCAATCCCAACAAGTTCTGCCTCTAGCATCGTGACCACAGCCACGACACAGAGGAATGCATTCAGCTCCGAGATGAGATCGAGGAGCTCATTCATCGAGGTTGGCTCGACAGGTTCATTCAGTACCGACCTGAGGGTAGAGAAGATCGACCAAGGGCCCTGCCGCAACCTAAGCCGCCAATGAGGGAAGAGCAGCCCAGAGATCGGCCTCCAATTGGGATCATCAACTCCATCTTTGTAGGACCTTGACAGGAAGTAGACCTTCCACGGCCCTTGGGTTTGAAAACTTGTAAATGTATTGCGAACGATCCCGCTTTAAATCAAGATTTCTTTTAAACTTGCATATCTTTCCTTTTTGGTATGGACTTGTAACAACAGGGGACGACCCCTTCGGACAACGAAAGCAAACCCTAACATGGGCAAAGTCGAAGGCCCGATTACCCTTAGACCGGATGGGAGGAGAGGCCAAGCAGCGCCCATATGCACCCCCACAGCCATGTTAGGGACAAGAGGAGAACCTCACCCTAACATAAGCGAAGTCGAAGGCTCGGTTACCCTTAGACCGGATGGGGGGAGAGGCCAAATAGCACCCATATGCGCCCCCACAGTCATGTTAGAGACAGGAGGAGAACCTCGCCCTAACATGAGCAAAGTCGAAGGCCCGGTTACCTTTAGACCGGATGGGGGGAGAGGCCCTGCAACGTCCGTATGTGCCCCCACAGCCCTATTAGGGACAGGAGGAGAACCTCGCCCTAACTTGAGCAAAGTCGAAGGCCCGGTTACCCTTAGACCGGATGGGGGGAGAGGCCCTGCAACACCCGTATGTGCCCCCGTAGCCCTGTTAGGGATAGGAGGAGAACCTCGCCCTAACTTGAGCAAGGTTGAAGGCCCGATTACACTTAGATCGGGTGGGGAGAGAGGCCCCGCAATGCCCATATGTGCCCCCATAACCCTGTTAGCGACAAGAGGAGGACCTCATCCTAACCTGAGCTAAAACCGATTACGTCAGAAATAGGGAAAGAACCCCATCCTTACACCAATTGTGATTCGGTCACTTAAGACTGGATAGGAAGAAGGGAACCTTCCCAGTGACCCCTTCGCACCCCCGCGACCCCACCAAGAGCAGAGGGAAAATCCTCACTCAAAAAAAAAAGGGGAAGAAGGAGGGAAATGTGAAGGAACAGCGGTGGGCTACCCCAACGAAAAATGGAGGCCGAACTACACTAAAAGCACAAAGGACCTCGTCTCTATGAAGAGGGAGGAAGAGAAAGTAAGATCGACGGTCGCAAACAAAAGGCAAATCGACACGGCGATGGCTAGGAACCTCCAAGCGGCGTTGACGTCGAACTAGTCAAAAGCACAAGAAACTCGGTAATGATGACCTAATACATAGATGAACAAGAAATCTTCGAACAATATCGACATCGCACGGGACAAAAATGAAAAAAGTCTGGCGCACGACAATTCAACATGACATACGGGTAAGGTAGCAAAGATCTTTTCATTTCATTAGCAAAATGCGCGTTACAGAGCCTGGAAGACCAAAAAAAAAAAAAACAACAATAATAAAAACAACAATGATAGCGACAATGGCGACGACAAACAGACCAGCGGCAAAAGAAGACACTTAGAGGAATAAAGGACAAAAAGAGCCCTAAGGGGGCCCGACTCCCTCCGACCTCCAACTTTCAGCTTCGACCCTCGTCTGGGAGCACCTTAAACTTTCGACTTCTTCTTCCAATTCTTTCTCTCTCATTAGTATCTCCATGTATCTTCGATGAAGTCGCTGGCATTCGTTCTCCGCCTCTCGACACCTTTTTCTTAGGACCTCGGATTCCGCCTCCGCATCCTTAACTGCCTGCTGCTCGCATACCAGCTGGATCTTCAATTGCTGCAATTCGGCCCTCCCCTCCCCAAGGGCGACGGATAGCTCTTCGATGGTTCTTCTCAGGAATCGGAGTTCGTCAGGATCCCGCACAGGAGCAAGCTGAGCTCCCTCAGCCAGCTGCCTTTGAAGGCGGGCAACCTCGTCGGCCGCCATCCTGAGCTTCCCCCTATATTCATCCACCTACTTGCACCAGCCGGCCCGGTATGCGTCATAGCTCACCTCGACATCCTGGAGCTACTGCTGATGGTCGGAGACCTTCTTCGACCATTCCCGATTACTGTCGGCCCGAGTAGGAAGCTGGGATGAGCTTCCTTCCAACTGGCTAATCCTCTCCTGTGCAGCCGACAGCTCCACTCTGAGAGAACTGATCTTGGTAGCTTGAGCCCAGGATCGGTCGCTGGCATGCTTCTTGTGTTCCTCGAGCTCCTTCTCAAAGCTCGCTTTCCTCCGGCTGTACTCCATGATCGTCTTCACGTGGAGGTTCCGAAAGTGGGTGGCTTCTGCGATGGCTTCAGAGTGGCTCTCCCTCAACCTGCAGAGTTCGCCATCCATCTTCTTCGACCTCTTTGTCAAATGATGAACTTCCTTCTTCAGACGTTGGATCATGGACTTCAGCAGAATTTCCTGTGGCAGGGAAAGTGCTTCGGTAGGACACTACCATCGGGAGACAAAAGCGTCAAGGCACATCTCATTGCAGAAAGCAAAGCAAAAAAAAAAGAGGGGGAGCAGAGTGGGGAAGCCCTCCAAAAGGAGAAGCCCAATTTTATTAATTGAATATTTCTTAAGGACAAGAGGGGATAGAAAAATTACAATAAAAGAAAAATACAAGGCCGGAGGTCTCAGACCTCTGAAGTAGGGGTTGGGGAGCTCGGTGTTCCCGGAAGAGGGGCTGTGGTGGCAGTAGTAGTGGGAGAGGGACCGGCTTCATCTTCAGACGCCTCGCCCAAGAAGCTGAGGTGGAGCTCAGAAAATTTCTGGACCACCTTCTCTTGGCAGAGCTCGAATCCTTTAATGAAGGCCTCTTGGCCGAACTTGACGTTCAGGTCCCTCATTTCCGCAGAGGCCTTGAACTCCTCCACCGCCAGAACCCTGGCCTCCGAGACCAGGACCGGGATCAGCTCCGCCAAATTGGCGACCTCAACCTCTGCCTTCCTCGCCATCTCCTCCGAGGTCTGCTTCTCTTTCTCCAGGGCCAACTTTTCTTTCTCCAGGGCCCCTTGGAGGTTGGCTACCTCAGCAACCTTTTCTTGGATGCGGGCGACTTCGGCCCGGCGATGCTCCTCCACCTAGATGGCATCCCTTCTCGCCCAATTCGTCGCCTCAATGTTGGCGAGGAGCTGGTGCCCGATCTTCAAGGGCGGCCAGGAGGTCGGAATAAGAGTTGAAGAATTAATTAAACAAAGGTGCGAAAGGAAGGAGGGAGGTGAACCTGTTTACCTCGAGAAAGGACCCTAGGGAGTCCCAAACCCGCTGTTCGAGATCGACGCGATCGATCCTCTGGACGACTTCGGCTGTGAAAATTTTTCTGTACTTCCTTCATTCGAAACTCGAACTCGAAAGTAGGGGGACTGGTGTTGGGTATAAAATACCCCCCAACCAAAATTCATGACAGGAGTGGCCCTCCGGGGATTCTACCGACTTCCGACCTTCGGCGACGTCTCTCCGAACCTCTTTGGCGGTTGAGCCTCCGCAACACTCCCAAGTTTTGCCAATGGATAAGCCCCCACCAGCGTCGACCAGATTCTTCATGGCTGACGGACTCCACCCAAGCTTCCACAATGATTGACCACCTTCTAGACTTCGTCCGGACTCCTACGGGAGCGGACCTCTGACTTCAGTTGCAAATAGACTTCGTCCGGACTCCTACAGGAGCCAGACTTCATCCCCGACTCCAAATGCAGGTAGACTCCATCCGGACTCCTACGGGAGCCAGACTTCATCCCCGACTCCAAATACAGGTAGACTTCATCCGGACTCCTACGAGAGCCGGACTTCGTCCCTGACTTCAACTGCAGGTAGACTTCGTCTGGACTCCTACGGGAGCCGGACTTCATCCCCGACTTCAACTGTAAGTAGACTTCATCCGGACTCCTACGGGAGCCGGACTTCATCCCTGACTCCAAACGCAGGTAGACTCCATCCGGACTCCTACGGGAGCCAAACTCCATCCCCGACTTCAATTGCAGGTAGACTTCATCCGGACTCCTACGGGAGTCAGACTTCGTCCCCGACTTCAACTGCAGGTAGACTTCATCCGGACTCCTGCGGGAGCCGGATTTCATCCTGAACTCCTATTGCAGGTGGACCTCACCCCGAACTCCTACAAGGGTCGGAGTTCGAGCCCCTACTGCAAGCGACCCAGTCCGAGTTTCTTCTACAAATGATCTACTTCAAACACCTACCACGAGCGGTCCGCACCGGACTCCCACCGTAAGCCTTTGGCCGAGCTACCATCGAGGGCAGATTCCTTTCAGATTTATATAGTAGACAGGCCATGGCTGAGACTTCTCGACAAATGGTCCCCATCCGGGCTTTTACGGAGGATCAGAATACTACCGAACTTCGGCCGACAGGCCTGGACACCCTGGCAGGCCGCAGTAACGGCCACGATTTTGCTCCACCTCCTGCGACGGATCTCGCGCGGCTCCATTACTCCCTGGCAGGCCACAGTAACGGCCACGACTCTGCTCCACTTCCTGAGATGGATCCCATGCGGCTCCATTACTCCCTGACAAGCCGCAGTAACAGCCACGATTCTGCTCCACCTCCTGCGATGGATTCTGCATGGCTCCACCACTCCCTGGCGAGTCGCGACAATGGATGCCGCTCCACTCTCTGCAGCAGACTCCACATGGCGAGCCATGGTAACAGCCACAACTCCACCCCATTATTCTTCATAATAAATCCCTTCTGGCCCCGTGCGGCCCATGACTAGGCAGTTACAAATGTCGCCATCAATCCGTTGCCCCATCCGCCTATAAAAAGAGGACCCCAGATACGTTATTCTTTGAGCTCTAGTTTCTATCACAAAAACTCTGCTAAAATTTTCGTTCGAGCACTCCATTCTTTTTGAGGTAGAGAACTGACTTGAGCGTCTGAAGATCTTACCGGAGCAACCCCAACTCCGGTTTATACTTCTTTTGCAGGTCCCGACGGCGACCGCGTCTCCCTCGACTCCAGCTTCTCCAACGCAGGCAGATTTTTGCACCAACAAGGGACATCTCATAAAGGATAAAATCTAACCCAAGAGGGCTTTAGGCATGGGATATTATGAGGAAAAGATAGAAAAAATTTGAAAAAAAAATAAAGAAAAGGAAAAAAAAATGAAAAGGAAGGGAAGAGAAAAAGGAAAGCATGTGATGCTTGTCCTAAAATCAGATTGTTCAAGTGTTGAACATCAAATATGATTTTTATGTGGTGTATTCTTGTAAGAAAAAGTTTCTAGAGTGATCCTAGTAGAGGTCTCAAAAGCATACAAGCAGTGGTGCAACCTATTCTTGCGAAAGATGATCAACAGCGAACTTGCAAAAAAGGCTGTAGCACTACATCAAATTTGGAAGGGCCCTGATTAGTCCATTGTGGATCACCATCGGAAGACTTCTACTTTAGAGTCTTATGAAGATATCACAATTATCAGTTCTTTATCTTCTTGTTGGTATATGACTTCCGATCTCTTCTTGTTATATTTGCTTATGTTGTTTGATTGTAATCATCAAGATATTTCTAAGGCTTTGTGTTTCGGTAGTCTAGTTTAATTGTTAAACATATTTTGCTGAATGCATATAATTTTTTTTAAAATTTATATTTTACTATATTATCAAAATCCAACAGCAGTATTAGAGCCACTCTTGATTGATTCAATCAAATATCATGTTATTATTATGATATGGATTAGGTCCAGTTCAAACTATGTCAAAATCAGATTTTTTGATTGATATTTAATTTATGTTCTTGATGTATTTTTGTTAATAATAAAATATTATCAATCCATGATTGAACTTGGATATATGTCTCCATGGTTTTTAGACTTGTGATACAAGTTTTAAAGTTAGATCCTATAATCTAATTTTCGATGAAATTGTAAATCCAGTGCATGTGATGTGCGAAGCCTTGGAATGATACATTAAATGTATATTGCTAGGACCTAGGGTTCCTGTATTTGATGCATTCACCTAAGATCCAAGAGCCAACCACTATGTTATTGGGCACTCACCATTGTGGGTCTTCCATCTTGGTTGTTGTCTTAGGTATGTGTGGAGCCAAAAAAATTTGATCATGAAAAGGATGCCTTAGACATGGATTAGAATTTTTGCTGATGGATTTGTTTAACTATAATTTATTATCCTAATATGATTAGAATTAATGATTATAGATTAAATCAAATTTATAATTTTAATTTGATTAGAAGTCATGTTTAATTTAGGTTGATCAAATTGTCATTTACCTAATTCGATTAGGGTTTGAGTCATGGTTAATCGAATCTATCCTAAACTAATTAGATTAGGATTATCCTAAGAATTGATCAACACATAACTCAAAATGATGACAAATGATTGACTTAAAATTAAAATTGGATCAAGAGTTGAACCGAAATTAAAAATTCTAGATGGATCCTATGCCTATATATTTAAATATCTCCATTGACATATTTATGAATGATATCACAATTTAAATAACATAAGTAGTTTGTTATCATGTTTTATAATTATTATAAAATACATGTTGAGTGGTTATAGACTATGGTACATCTATATGATGGATGTATGCATGAATGCTTCCCTATTGACTGATTATATATAAATAGATCTACAAGAGTTGCAATAAGGGCTGAGTGCCCCTGATGTATTGTATTATCAGCCATATCTTTCTTTTGTATATTTCCAACTATGGATTGGGACTTTTACAATTGATGTAAATTATAAAAAAAAAATATATTTGAGAATAGATAGAAATTATTTCATTCTATTATTAGATAAAGATCGAGCATTCTTAATAGACTTCATGGAGATGAAGACTAGACTACCAAATATTTATTGAGTAGAGGTGTATTAAGATTGATCATGAGATAGTTCAATCTAGGATGCACCCAGGGTTAGACCCATAAACCATCCTGTGGCTTAGATAATTTTAGAAGTTCTTAACCATTAGATTTCCTTTTTATGCTTTTACATGCTGGTAGATAAATTTAAAATTGTATATGATGTATTTTTATATACGTTTTGGATGTGCATGAGACCTAAGTCCCTCATGCAAATTATATTAAGTCATAATGGTGAAGTGTTCAAAACACTACCCATACCTCCTTCATGCCAAGCCAGTATTATGCCAAGAACCATTGTAGGCTTGTTGTACTATCCATAAGGCTTGCTGTGAAGATTGATTTGGCACTATCTTGGTGCATTATGAAGCTAATGGTACTTAGCTCATACTAAGTTAATAGAGTATGTCAAAAACTGTAGTGAGTTTGTTGTGCTATCCACAAAACTTACTATAGGGATTGATATGATGTTGACTAAGTGATGTTTATGGTATATTCTAGTAGTGCTGCCTTGTTGTGCTATCCACAAGGATAGTATTACTTAGATATGGCTATATAAGATTGAAAGGTATGATTTAACTAAAATATTATAGTTTGTTGTGCTATCCACAAAACTATAAATATTTTAGAGGTAAAAGTTATGTTGAGAGTTGCATGAGATGCAATTGGTAAAGAGTTACCTACCCTTGAACTCATAGGAGCTTGTTGTGCTATCCACAAGACTTTTTATGAGAAATGGAGATCTTAACCCCACTAAAAAACTTGATGATAGATTTTTTCATTATTATACTTGAGGGCTATGAAATTTGCTAAAATAGGAGATAATCTCCTATTCTCTTGATTCTGATTTGTTTGGAGATGATACTACAAAGAAGGTAAAACCGCATATGCTATATGGTAGAGATTGACAGTGTGACTGTCATGTGTATCTTGATTAACTTAATCATACGATTAAGTCAATATTATGGATGGTGAGATAATTCAAGATTCGGTCCTACTAACTCTCCTAAGTTTTTTTTTTAGCATCTCCCAGGAGAAGAAAGGTGAAGAATGTTTTCATCATGGGTATTAATTTTCTTTACAGTAATGATGAGCATTAGAGATAAATTAAAAGAGTTATTTTGCAAATGTGAAGCAGTAGCAGGATGCAAAAGTTGCATTTGTTAATGGTTTGTATATGATATAAACTAATATATCATTGAGTATTTCAGCTTTAAAATTTTGGATATGAGATACCTTATATAGGTTCCACTTATGCAAAGCGTTGCTGGACCTATTAAGCTGAAAAGAGATGATTACATGCTTTTTGGCACTGATGGATAGTCCATTCATACTAAGGCTGTAGGAACCTACTAGCAAGGTTTAGAAATTGATGGACTATTGTTATATGTCTAAATTTATCAAAAAATATTATTTTAATTCCTTTGCTATTGTAGCATGATTTTGAAATTAATATAAAGAGTAAAAGTTGCTCTCCTTTTGGTAAATTTTATGGCTATGGATTTATGATAATGGTCTTATGTTTCTATCACTCAATGTTGTTCTTTATGTTGATGAGAATAATAAAAAAATATGTGATGGTCACATATCTCTAATTCTGCCAACTTGGTTATTTTTGTGAGTCAAAGATAAACGAGTAATACAAAAAAGAGTTCTTTGATCTGTATGATTTTTGAATCATATAGAACTTATAAATCTTGTATCATGGATAAAATGACCAAGATCTCATTTACTGGATATGAAAAAAAGTACGAACATATTATTATGCCTTGTACATTCAGATGTTCAAAGGTTAATAATATCTCGACTCAGAAATAGACACTATATATGAGATATGATGTGTTCCTTAATTTGCTTCACAAATCTGGTTCTAGAGAAATGCCCTAGATATTGCTGCATATATTTTGAATTAGATACCATCAAAATCTATTACTAGCACTTCATATGAGATATAGATAGAGGCAAGTTGTCCAGTTTATGTGAAATGAGTTGATGTACATAAATTTTGTGCTAGATCAGGTTTATATAAGTTTATAGGTTATCCTAAGAGTAGTATGTGATACTACTTCTACCACCCTACTGGGCAAAAAATATTTTGTCAATAGGTATGCCACCATTTTTGGAAAAAAAATTTTTTTAAGAAGCAGACAGTGGGAGGATAATTGAACTTGAGAAGTTCAAGACCTATAAACTATCTGAAAGAAGAGTATTCTATAAGCCAATCATAAGTGTGTTGTGATGAAACTTTTCTTTATAATTTTTTAACTTATGAAATAATATTTATTATTTGAGGTATTGATTCATCATATTAGCTGCATCTTATTATGTCTAAGATTATGATGAAACCCAAAGATTAGGATAATAATTTTAAGAGACATGAATAGGTCATGCTAGTGAGACCTAAAATCCTAATCTTAAACATTTCTGGTTGTAGGAGTATTGAGTCGGGGATCAATGTTCTAGATAGCCTGGCACATCCTATGTATGCTCGATGGAGAGGGTGGTAGATCTCATTAGCCACTTATGTGGGACACTAATACAAGGATGTGGGTGCTCATTTGAAAAATAAGTCCACTGAATTGACTCGATGAAAGAGAACATCTTATGGAAGCCTTACTTGCATGTCAAAGATGGTTCTTTAAGTGGGAGTTGCGCAAGTGATTCTTAGACCTGAGACCACCATAGAATCTTATGCACATGAACCCATATTTTGGTTCATACCCAGACATAGCATTAAGACATGTACGGGGTGTTCAAGATATGGTAGAGTATATATAGAGGTTTGTTGGAAAATATATCTCAAAACCCAATCGTCAACCTGTTGACGGTTGAGCAACCTTGTATTGTAATTGATTTGTTAATAAATAAAATATATTTTTGATATTTTTATCATAAGTTTTCATCTTCTAATGGACTCTGTTGTTGTGATAAAGTCCTTAGGACTATTTAGGTTCAATAAAGAGAGGATTTATTGATTAGTCCTTAAAACTATTCACGATCAAATGATGGGCTGTTAATAAGGACGACAGCTTCTATCAAGCATAGGTTGCTGTAGGCCATATGGATTGGTTGTCCTCTTAACCAAGGATTGTGAAGATACTGGTATGATATATAGGTGAGATGTAAGGGTACATCATCATTGAACGTGACCAACTCCAGAGCATTCTGCTGTCGAGAATGTCTCTGATGGGATATAGGTATAAGTATCCCTTAGACCTGAGATCGCCTCAGTGACTTGCAAGCAACTCACTGTGCTTTGGTACTGGACTAACTGAATTTCTAATTCAGTGACGAAAGACTTCTGGGCATAGTCAACTACTTGCGAAGTCAAAGTATGATCAAGATGGGATTGACCACTCCAAGATTTGGAGAAGAATGAGTCGTTGTATTTCAATTTAGCAAAATCTTGGCCAGGATAATCCATCAGATGGATTTGATATTTTAAAATATAATATGGATAACTTGATCAGAGTTGATAGTTTAACTTTGAGGTGTCCTATGAGCATTTTGGTCAAGGGGATGAATTATATAGAAACTATATCCACATGGGTTCTAAGGATATTGTTCTACATATTCCACCTATCTGACCGTCATGTACCATTGCTAGATAGTCACTTCGATTGGTATAAAAATTTATTCCTATACTACTAACTTAGGTTTGAACCTATGAGGTCACATATATTAGAGTTCACGATCTGATTGGATGGTTGATCAACGATTAAGAATCATTCTAGGGTTAAACGATCAATACAATTGACATTTAACCTAGTGCAAGTATTGCAGGAGGATTGATTAGCAATTTAATTACTAATTGGCTTAATTTGATTAAACCAATGGACTGAGATTAAGTCTAATTGAATATAATTTAATTAAATTTACTTTGGACTTGATTGGATCAAGTCCAATTGGTTTATTGGATAAGCCAAGTGCAAGGAAAAACTAATCTTAGTCCAATTAGGACTTGGGTCAACCTAATTTTTAATTTGATTAAAAAATTAAATCAGATTTAAATATAATTTAATCTAATTAAATTAGGTTCTTAATTTGGTTATGATCTATTTTAATTAGATTGATTTAGTTTTGATTTGATTTGATTTAAGAAACCAAATTTGAACAAGTCATAGATTGAATCTTAGTAAGACTAGGATTCCACCTTGCACCACCTTAGCTCCCCATGCCCACTCTCTCTTATTTTATGTGATAAAACCTTCTCTCTCATGCCTTCATGCATGCCCAAAGCTTTTCTCTCTTACATGAAATGTGGTTGTGGACCAAGTCAAAGTAGAAATTAGTTTGAATTTCAAATTCTATGAGATAGAATTTTAGAAAACCAAAACTCTTTCCTTATGGCACTGATTTTATTCAAATTTTTTTTGGAATTTTTGTTGCTTTTATGGAACATATTGTGTGCCCTTTTCTAGTAGTCTATGGCAGAAAAAGGAGGGGGTGCCCAAGAGTTGGGCACCACTTGTCTTGCCCTGTTTGGATTTTCCTTGACTAGGTATTTGACTTAGATAAGGAGTCTTCATATCTCATTATTTAAGATAAATTTATTCTTGATATTTTTGTAAATTATAGAGCATCGAGATACCTTTTGGGCATGTGAAAATTAGACAGAAAGAGTTTTGGGACTTGGAGATATAATAGATACAAAACTAGGTGTCTAGGTGAGAGCAATGAGAAGAAGAAGAGGGTCTTCTTCTAGGGTTGCTGAGTTCACCTCTTTCCTTCCTTCATTTGTGAGTTTTCTGAGAGTGTTTCATATCTAAAACTCTTTATCCTACTTCTCATCTTTGGAAGAGTCCAAATCAAGAAGAAGAAAGCATCTGATCGACCATCGAAGAAGGATCAGCACAGTACTTGTATATTGTGCTGATTTCCTGGACCAGAACTTTTGATCGTGATTCATGGGCTCGTGTGGATGACTCCTAGAGGTTGGATGCATGTGCAGCTCACAACATCATCCTCAAGCTCGGATCAGTAAAATTAGAACGTCTAACTTGCAAGGTAATATATCTGATCTATTATATTTTACATATATTAGATGTAGTATAGAAACATGTTGATATGATCAATATGTAGTTCTTGCTCTTTATATTTTAATTTTTTATTTAATATCATGTAATAATCATATAATAAAATCTTAGATCTAGAGATTTTCTAGTTTTATAAGATAAATTTTCATTTATTTTAGTCTTTCGCTGCATGATCTTAAAAAAGTTTCAAGATCTAACCCTAAAATCCTAGATCTGGTTCTTTTAATTGCTATCAGAGCCTAGGTTATTTATTACATGATTATTTATACATACTTAGATTATTTTTTAGATTATATCTAATTTAAAATCTGATTGTTAAATTTAAAATTAAAATTTTTAGATCAATCACGAACTGTAGGTTGTCCTGCTGTAAGGTTTACCCCTTACAATGCAAAGGTTATCCTAGTTCGTGTAGATCTATCTTTAATCATAAATTTGTTAGATATGATCTAAATTAAATTTATAATTTATTAGATTTAAAAGGTATTTAAATCAAAAATAAAATTTTTTTATTAATAATTCCTGTGCAAAGATCCATCATATTTTTGTCTGAAAAATTTATGCAGTTTAAAGTTGAAATTGTTTCAATTACATGAACCTATTTAGATTAGATTTAAAGTAGTTTCATGCTTATTTCACTTATATTTTGATTATGAATCAAACATGCAACTTGGTTGGTAAGAACTGTATTGTAAAAATATTTTACAAACATGAAAATTATTTTCAAAAAGCCAAACCTCAACCCTCAGCCCAAAACTTAATTAAGAATTAAGAAGTTGTTTGATTAGGTTCTAGGATTGTGAATTGAAGAACCTAAGACACAAACCATAACACATTAGGTTAATGGGTTAGTGAAAATTAGATCCATTAATTGGGTTAGACCTAAGGTTAGATTAAAGATGGACTTAATTAGAGAATTGACTAAATCTAATCAATTATTGTCTTAGATTAGGTCAAGGATTCTCTAGATCAAGTACAATAGTTATAGTTGGTCAAGTCTATATCTTTAACGAGAATCAAATAGACTTGATTCTTAGCTAAGCAGTCTAGCGATTCTTAGCTAAGCAGTCTAGCATGAACAGTTAGGTTGATCTAATCAAAACTAATTAAACCAGTTGGTGTCTAAGGTAAACCAGACCGGTGGTTTTTAATTGGGAGCCCACTTACCTGGCCATTTCTGAAAGTGTCTAAGATAAGCTTTGGCAGACCCTCCCACCGACCGAACTTATCTGATCTTTTGGTGAAATTATATTTTGATCAGATCACTTGACTATTCGAGCTGACCCATGTTAGCTAGGTAAATCAGTGGGACTGATTTAGGTGCTCCTAGACCTGCCCTTTTAATGGTCTCCCTTAAGCTGACTTGGTGAAGCAAGTGGGAGGATCATGATAAGCTGGTTCATCTGACCTCCTCCTCTAAATCAATTAAATCTTTTAAAATTATTAGATCTTTAAAATAAAATAGTTATGGTGATAACTAGATCATAACCTCCCATTAAGTGGATGATAATGGGTCCATCAGTAGGATAATCATTGGAGGCCCAAAGGCCTGGTGCTTATCGACTGATGGAATTATCATTCATAATATGATTTCTTGACTGCATCTTTCTAAATGGTGGTTAGATTTGCCAACCAAAGTTGGGCCTAATCATTTATTGGCTAGATGGGCCAAGTATGGTCATGTTAATGGTTGGACCTAACCAGACCATTTCAGTGGAGGCCAAAGCCTACTGATTAGGGACTGGGGCAAAATTAAAATTACTAAAAAATATTTAAAAAAATAATTGGTTATAAACCTACCCTTAGATGTATATGGGTTGGCCAACCAAAGTTGGGCTTGTGTGCAGTTTAAGTGGATTTTAGTACCTACTAAGGAATTAGGATAATTCCTTGAATTAGAGGTAGAGGCTACCAATTCGAATAAAATAGTGGAAGAAATCTTTTGATTAAAGTCCAAATCTTTAGGTTTAATGAATCAATTACCAATTAGGTTATGATTTTTCTTTGTGCAGATATGGTCACTTTTCTATCGCTTCGATCATTATTGGATAATGATAAGTTGGTGGGACCCAACTTTGGTAGCTAGTACCGAAAGTTGAAGATTGTCCTGGAGCATTAATGGATCCTATATATGATAATAGATCCTGCACCTGAGGAGCCAGCTGCCAATGCATGTGGAACAGTCAGAGACACTTACCAAAAGTGGCTCAATGATCGGACCATGGTGCGCTACATCATGCTGGCTGCCATGAGTGACGAGTTCAATCATAGATTTGAGATGACTCAGCCAAAGGACATGCTTCAAATGTTGGAGGATGCCTTTGGCACACTCGATGACGTGGAGTGGCACAAGACTAGTTGTGCCATCTTCAACGTTAAAATACAGGATGGTGCCTCTATCACTGATCATGTATTGTATACGATCGAGTTGATGGAGTATTTGAGCAAGCTCGACTTTCCCTTGCATGAGTAGCTTGGGAAAGATGCAATACTGAACTCGCTGCCCAAGTCTTATCTCCCATTCCTCACCATTATAGAATGACAAAGCCTGAAGTAAACTACTACGGGTTACTGGGGTTGCTTCAGAACTTTGAGAAGGATCACCAACTCCACAAGGAGACGATGAACTTAGTGGGAGGTTCGTCTTCTGGTTTTCAACCTTTTAAGAAAGGGAAGAAGAACAAGAAGAAGAAAGTAAAGAAGGTGCAAATTTAGGCTGGGACATTTGTGCAGGGCTAGACCAGAAAGATCAAGCTCGATAAAAGTCAAGCTGAATGCTTCTTTTGCAAGAAGCGAGGGCACTGGAAGAGGAACTGTCCTCAGTACATTACCTCCATGGACCAGAACAGGTAGAGAAAGAAGCAAGCTATTGCTGGGCAAGGTATTTATATGATAACTCCTTGCAATTTCTTTATTTGTGATATAACTGATTGGGTATTGGATAACGGTAGCCCTTACCATATTTTCAATTCGTTGCAGGGGTTGTAGGTCAGTAGGAGATTCGAGTAAGGCGAGAGGTTCTTGAATGTTGGAGATGAAAGACCAGTTCCAGTTCTAGCATTAAGAATCTTGAAACTTGTATTTGAGTCCCATACCGTTGTTCTTAATGATTGTCATTTCTATCCCAGTTTCTTTTTAAATATTATTTCGTAGGCCTTCTGGCCAAAAATGATTATGAAATTTCAATAAAGAAACAAGTTTGTAATATCATTATGAATGGTGTTACTGTTTCTTGTGGATATTTGAACAATGGTGTGTATATATTATCACAACCTGTTAACGTAGTCTATTCTACTGGCAAGCATCCTAGATTAAATAGTTTAACAGATATCTACTTATGGCACTGTAGGCTAGATCATATAAACAAGAATAGGATAAGTAGGTTGACTCAAGAGAGAATTCTCAAAGTCAGTGATTGTGAATCACTTCCAACCTATGAGTCCTGTCTTCTTGGTAAAATGACCAAGTCACCTTTTACTGAAAAAAGTGAGAGAGCTACTGAGCTCTTGGGCCTAGTACATACTGATGTATGCGGGCCCATGAGCATAAGTGCTAGAGGTGGATATTTCTACTTCATCACTTTCACGGATGATCTATCCAGATATGGATATGTCCATCTGATGAAACATAAGTCAGATTCATTTGAAATGTTCAAACGATTTTGAAGTCAAGTTAAAAAATAAACTGAGAAAAGTATTAAAACTCTTCGGTCTGATCAAAGAGGAGAATACCTTTCTAGTGAGTTTCTCACATATCTAGGAGAGAATGAGATTCTCTCCCAATGGACTCCTTCAGGAACACCACAGCATAATGATGTGTCTAAAAAGAGAAATTGGACTCTGTTAGATATGGTCCGATCCATGATGGGTTTTGCCAGCTTACGATATCCTTCTGGGGATATGTACTCGAATCAGCCTGTTATATGTTAAATAGGGTTTCAAGTAAGTCTGTAATTAAGACTCCATATGAGATATGGACAAGGTGTAAGCCAACACTTTTACACCTTAGGGTCTGGGGGTACCCGGCCTATGTCAAACAGTTAGTTACAGATAAACTTGGACCTAGGTCTGACAAATGTACATTCATAGAGTACCCCAAAGAGACCAAAAGATATTTTTCTACCATTCTGATGAACAAAAGGTGTTCGTCAGCCTTAAGACAACTTTTTTAGAAAAGAAGTTTCTTGGTGAAGGAATCGTTGCCTCTAAGGTTAAACTTGATGAAGTTCAACAAGTAGAAGGACCGACACCAATAGCTGAACCTGAGTCAGATTTGATTAGATCAGATCTGGAGCCCAATGTACCTGCACCATTAAGGCAATCCAATAGAGTACCGCATCAGTCGGACGGATACTATAGTTTCTTTGTCCGGGATGGTGATCCCATCGAACTCGATGAGAATGATGAGGATCCGATCACCTATATGAATGCAATGCAGAGACCTGATTTTGAGAAATGGCTTGAAGCCATGAAATCTGAAATGGAGTCCATGAAGGTCAATGATGTATGGACGTTGGTTGATCCACCTGAAAGGGTTAAACCCATTGGGTATAAATGGGTCTTCAAAAGGAAAAGAGATACCGATGGAAAGGTGGAGACCTATAAAGTCCATTTGATTGCCTAGGGGTATCGTCAACATTATGGTATTGACTATAACGAGACGTTCTTCCCTATGGCAATGCTCAAATCCAATCGGATAATGCTTGCAATAGCTGCCCATCTGGATTATGGGATCTGACAGATGGATGTAAAGATAGCTTTTCTGAATGGAGAGCTGACCGAAGAAGTGTATATGATACAACCTGAGGGGTTTACATCTACAGATGAGTCAAGGTGTGCAAGCTTCAGAGATCTATTTATGGATTGAAGCAAGCTTCTTAGAGTTGTAACATGCATTTTGATAAATTGATCAAAATATATGGCTTCATTAAGAATGGAGAAGAGCCCTACATCTATAAATGGACAAATGGTCCAGTTGTGGTATTCTTATCTTGTACATGGATGACATTCTCTTAATCGAGAATGACATCTCCGCACTACAGGGAATAAAAGTTTGGTTGTCATCGCAGTTCTCCATAAGGGACTTGGGTAGAGCATCCTACATCCTAGGGATGAAAATCTATAGGGATAGATCTAAAAGGATGCTTGGGTTATCCCAATCCACGTACATAGACATTGTACTGAAGAGGTTCAGCATGAAGAATTCCAAGAAGGCCTATCTATCGATAGGCCATGAAATTTCTCTCTCTAAGAAGGATTATCCGACAACTCCTGAAGAGAGAGAGTGTATGAGTAGAGTCTCATATGCTTCGACCATGGGATCTAACATGTACGTCATGATATGTACAAGACTAGATGTGGCATACTCACTAGGAGTAGTGAGTAGATACCAATCTGATCTAGGAGAAAACCACTGGAAAGTGGTTAAAGCCATCCTTAAGTATTTAAGAAATACTAAGGACTAATGGTTGGTTTATAACGAGTCAGATATGAAACTTGTGGGGTTCACAGACTTCAACTTTCAATCTGACCATGATGACAGTAGAAGCATGTCAGGTTATGTCTTTACTTTGAATGGTGGAGCCATCTGCTGGAAGAGTTTCAAGCAGCATACTGTGGCAGACTCTGTTTGTGAGATAGAGTACATTGCAGCATCGAATGCTGCGAAGGAAGTTGTGTGGCTGAGAAAATTCATCACTGAGCTCGGAGTAGCACCCTCCCTCGATGGTCCGGTCTTGCTCTACTGCGACAGCACTGGTGCCATAGCTCAGGTGAAGGAACCCAAAGCACACCAACGGATGAAGCACACTTTGCACCGCTTCCACCTGGTCTGAAAGATCGTAGATCGAGGTGACGTCGACCTTCAGAAGATCAATGGAAAGAAGAACCTGATCGACCCCTTCACTAAAGCCTGGACGATAAAGGAGTTCGACAACCACAAGTCAAAGATGGATATTAGATACTGTGCTGAGTGGCTTTAGGACAAGTGGGAGTTATTGGAAATATGTCTCAAAAGCCAATCGTCAATCTGTTGATGGTTGAGCAACCTTGTATTGTAATTGATTTATTAATAAATAAAATATATTTTTGATATTTTTATCACAAGTTTTCATCTTCTAATGAACTCCATTGTTGTGATGAAGTCCTTAGGACTATTTAGGTTCGATAAAGAGAGAATTTATCGATTAGTCCTTAAAACTGTTCACGATCAAATAATGGTTGTTAATAAGGACAACAGCTTCTATCGAGCATAGGTCGCTATAGGCCATATGGGTTGGTTATCCTCTTAACTAAAGAGTGTGAAGACACTGGTATAGTATACAGGTGAGATGTAAGGGTACATTGTCATTGAACGTGACCAATCCCAGAGTATTCTACTGTCGAGAATGTCTCTGATGGGATATAGGTATAAGTGTCCCTCAAACCTAAGATCGCCTCAATGACTTGCAAGCAACCACTATGCTTTGGTACTGGACTATCTAAATTTCTAATTCAGTGACGGAAGGCTTCTGGGCACAGTGAATTACTTGCGAAGTCAGAATATGATCAAGATGAGATTGACCACTTCAAGAGTTGGAGAAGAATGAGTCACTGTATTTCAATTTAGCAAAATCTTAACCAGGATAATCCATCAGATGGATTTGATATTTTAAAATACAATGTGGACAACCTGATCAGAGTTGATAGTTTAACTCTGAGGTGTCTTATGAGTATTTTGGTTAAGGGGATGAATTATATGGAAACTATATCCGCATGGGTTCTAAGGATGCTGTTCTACACATTTGACCTATCCGACCGTCGGGCACCATTGCTAGATGATCACTTTGATTGATATAAAAATTTATTTTTGTGCTACTGGCTTAGGTTTGGATCTATGAGATTACACACATTAGAGTTCATGATCCGATCGGATGGTTGATCAACGATTAAGAATCGTTCTAGGGTTAAATGATCAATATGATGGACATTTAACCTAGTGCAAGTGTTGTAGGAGGATCGATTAGCAATTCAATTACTAATTGGCTTAATTTGATTAAGCCAATGGGCTAAGATTAAGTCTAATTGAATATGATTTAATTAAATTTAGTTTGGGCTTAACTGGATCAAGTCCAATTGATTTATTGGATAAGCCAAGTGCAAGAAAAAATTAATCATAGTCCAATTAGGACTTGAGTCAACCTAATTTCTAATTCGATTAAAAAATTAAATCATATTTAAATCTAATTTAATATGATTAAATTAGATTCTTAATTGGGTTAAGACCTATTTTAATTGGGTTGATTTGGTTTTAGTTTGATTTGATTTGAGAAATCAAATTTGAAAAGTCATAGATTGAATCCTAGTAAGACTAAGATTTCACCTTGCGCCACCTTAGCCCCCCATGCCCACTCTCTTTTATTTTGTGTGACAAAACCTTCTCTCCCAAGCCTTCACACATGCCTAAAGCTTTCCTCTCTTTCTCTCTTTTTTACATGGAATGTGGTTGTGGATCAAGTCAAAGTAAGAATTAGTTTGGATTTCAAATTCTATAAGATAGAATTTTAGGAAACCAAAACTCTTTCCTTATGGCACTGATTTTATGTAAATTTTTTTTGAGACTTTTATAACTTTTATGGCACATATTGTGTACCTTTTTCTGGTGGTCCATGGCCAAAAAAAAATGAGGGGGTGCCCAAGAGTTGGGCACCACTTGTCTTGCCCTGTTTAGATTTTTCTTGACTAAGCATTTATCTAGACAAGGATTCTTCATATCTTAGTATTTAAGATGAATTTTTTCTTGAAAGTTTTGTGGATTATAGACCATTGATAGACCTTTGGGGTGTGTGAGAATTAGAGAGAAAAATTTTTGGAGCATGGAGATATAATAGACACAAAATTAGGTGTCTAGGTGAGAGCAAAGAGAAGAAGAAGAGGGTCTTCTTCTAGGATTGCTGAGTTCACCTCTTCTCTTCCTCTATCTATGAGTTTTCTGAGAGTATCTCAGATCTAAAACTCCTTCTCCTACTTCTCATCTTTGAAAGAGTCTAAATCAAGAAAAAAAAGCATCGACCGACCATCGAAGAAGAATCAGCACAGTACTAGCATATTGTGCTGATTTCCTAGACCAGAAATTCTGATCGTGATTTGTAGGCTTGTGTGGATGACTCCTAGAGGCCGGATACATGTGCGGCTTGCAACATCATCTTCAAGCCTGGATCAACAAAGTTAGAACATCTAAATTGCAAGATAATAGATCTGATCTATTATATTTTACATACATTAGATGTAGTATAGAAACATGTTGATATGATCAACATATAGTTCTTAATTTTTATATTTTAATTTTTGATTTAATGTCATATAATAATCATGTAATAGATCTTAGATCTAGAGATTCTCTAATTTTATAGGATAAATTTTAATTTATTTTAGTCTTCCGCTGCATGATCTTGAAAAAGTTGCAAGACCTAATCCTAAAATCTTAGATCTGGTTCCTTCAAAGTTGTGAGTAGGTCAACATGGAATCGATCACTCCTAGTAAGAGGAGATCGAATACTGTGTATTCTCAATCCTAGATAACTTGAAAAAAATCTTTTGGCCAAAAATAGAAAGGAGATTAGAAAGAGTTTTTAATACTTCTTCATTGGAGTTATTATTGGTTAATTAAGAATCGATATGAGTATGTGTTTGAATTTAACATAATTCCATACTCATGAACATATTCGGGGTGCAGGGATGATCGAAAGATCGAATTGTATAGTAACTTGCCACTGAAGGGCATATTTGATATTTTCATCAAAATTTTACATCTTTTAGGTAGTCATAATACGTTGCTAGATACCAATCTTAACTAGTAAATTTTTGATCAAATTAAAGAGTTTAATTCGATCATCAATTAGAAAGGATTATAATTGTTGAACTCGGGTTAGCTCGATTGGACCTAAATCGATTAGATTGAAATCTAATCAATTTGATCAACTTGTACCCAAACCTACTACTAGCTAGATGTAGAACCCAATGGGTCACACACATATAAAAATTGGCCAAAGATCTTTTTGAAAAAGGTTGATTGAAATTTTGGATTCAATCAAGGCTCCGATAAGCATGCTAGCATGTGTGGAACCCTTGCTTCTTTGGCGATCAATTTGGTCTCATCCCTTGCAAATTAGCTAGCCCAATTTAGTGGGTATTTAGATTAGGTCATACCACCTAGAAGTAGCCTAAATTGGGGTGCCACATCCCATTTTAACACCAATTATGAAGAGTCCAACTTGTGAAGGACTCTTGGCGCAAAACAGGTTCTGCATACAAGTGTTGGTGTGGACAGAAGAAAAGAGTCCTTCTGGCATGGGATTAAGATGTGTGTGGTGGCACATATCACCCTTCATCCTCTGATTCACATCTCAAAGCATGAGATGTATTTTTTCTAGAATTTTTGGGGTGGAGAAAAATTAAAAAAATAAAGGAAGTCTTGCACGTGTGTGCAAAAGCATCGCATCTCTCAAAGATTTAGAAAGTACTTCTCCTTATCAAATGCTTTCAAAATAGAATAATTTTTTGTAATAATGTTTCACATTTGACAATCTATTTTTGATAATTTATTTGGAATTTTTTCAGACTTATCTGGATGCCAAACGGATGCTATAAGTTTCTCCTTATGCCTGCGCGCATGGTGATCAGTCTTTGCATGAAAGGATGAAAGAATACATCTATTTGTGAGAACTTTTATCTACTCATTATATGTTTTAGAATTAAGATTGAATCCTCTTGAAGATTTCTTTGATTTGAGAAGGGATGTGAAAATATTCCTTCTCTGATCACACGTGTAGAGCATGGTGCTGATCGACGTATCATTGATAAGAGTCCTTCTGTTTGAAGGAACTCTTATCTCTGATAATCAGATCAGATAGACCTCTTGGATGAGGTGCATCCCTCTATTTTGGCATCCCTCTAGTAGCTATAAATTCATCGGGGCACTAGGTGTCTGAGGTATTCAGAAAGAGTTTCTAATTTGATCTCCGTTGCTCTCCTTTCTTTCTTACAACCTATCTTAGTTTTAGGACAAGGCTTTGGGATTTAAGATAAAACCTTATCTGATCCTAACAAAATTTGTGAGGGTCCTAAAAAAGGAGGATCAGAAGTTTAGAGAAGGTTCTAAGAGGATGGAGTCAGTTTCTTGGAGAAATCTGATCAGTATGAGGCTAGTCGAGTTCTAGTAGCTAGAACTCTTGAAGCAAGATGAAGAAGGAGCACTGTCTTTGGTTCAGTTTTCATGTGGATCACCATTTGAGGATGAACACTTGGACATCTTGTGAAAATTATGATTAGCACTATAAGTATTTTTTTTATCTTAGTTTATATTTATTATACTTTCATTATTATAGTCAAGGGTTTCTGGGCATTGGGATTTCTGGTACATCGGGTGTTTTGAATAAAAATTTTAAACACCTAACCCTTTTGCTGCACCACCGAAACCTAATAGTGGTATTAGAGCCTATCTTGATCTATATAATCAAAGGTTAGAACATTGTCTTGATTGTGATCAAACATGAGTTTTTGGTTTGGTTCAAGTTAGGTCAAAGGTTGAACCTGATTGAACATCCAAACCCTCACATATATTAGAGATATTTTTTAAATATAAAATGCATGATGCATGTATAAAATCTATTTTAGTATCTTAGTACTCTAATTAGGTTCATCACCAGACCGTCCGATCATAAGAGAAAGTAGGGTTTAGAGATCCTCTCTTTCTATTCAATAGGATACTCTTATGGTGCATAGGGGTGCTATTGTGATGTCCTAAGAAGAAGAACCATGAAAAGAATATTTTTTATTCATGTATGTTATTAGAACTTTATGCATATATGATATGCTTGAGATGCTTAGTTATAATCATATTGAATGATTATGATTTTATTTCTTAGAGATATGAGTAGATGCCATGATTAGTTGTTATGATTATTAAGATATAACTATAATAATGTATCATTGTGATTGAATTAGGATGTGCTTGAGACCATTAAAGCCCTCATAAAAATCATATTAAGTCGTAGTGTTGTAAATTAGTAGTTGACCTATTTTCTTGAATCGATTAATTAATTATTATCTAAGAAGTATTTCAAGTACGGTGGTTATTTAATTGATTATGTTGCTGGCCTTGTCAATTTTATTGGTGCCTAAGAAAAGCAACGGGGGGACCCCCACCAATCTTAACACTTTCTTAATCAATTGGATTAGTTCGAATCTTGAATAAAGATAGCTTAGTATTTTGAACACTACATATGCCTTCCTTCATGCCTAGTCAATATCCTATTAAAAATCATAGTAGGTTTGTTGTGATATCCACAAAGCTTGCTATGGAGATTGATGTGGATTTATCTTGATGCATATTATATGTTTTATGCCATATTTGGATATATTACTTTGTTGTGATATCCACAAGGACATCATTTTTCATATATGGCTACATGAAAATGAAGGGTCTGACTTAACTAAAAAATACTATAGTTTGTTGTGATATCCACAAGGCTATGAGTATTTTTAGAGGCAGGTTATGTTGAGAGTTGTATGAGAAGTAATTGGATAGGTTTTTCTATCTTTGAACTTATTGAGGTTTGTTATGATATCCACAAGGCTTCATTAAGGGATTAGGATCTCAACCCCATTAAGAAACAAGATTAGGATTTCTCGTTTACTATAGGAGAGGGCTATGGTATCCAATAAAATAGTGGGAGACATAACTAGTTTAAAAGTCCTCATCTAGTTGTGTATGTCAAACATGAGTGGTCTGCTTATACTATTGTTCTTAACTTATGTAGATATAGGTCTACATTATGGTTTCTTTATTTTCATTACATGATACCATAAATAAAAATATGTTGACCGATCCAACTCTGTGGATTAGTTGAGGAACTTGCAAATAAGATTCGTATCGGAGAAGAACTTCGATATTCTTAAGGAAAAAGATGAGAAGAACTCCGATGTCCTTGGAATGGTCAGTAATAATGAGAAGGCAAAAGATGTCCTTAAGGATATCATCTATTCATTTTGTAACAAATTTGGTCATTGAGAGTATAATTGCAAGAATAATCTTGCATGATTGAAGCAGGGTGCATGTGTAGCACCAAAAAGTGTGTATATGATACAGATCTATTTTTATTGAGTAATTCAAACTCTAATATCTAGGTATTAGATATCACCTGTAGATCGTATATTTATAATTCATTATAACGACCACAAAATATCAAAGATCTGAAAAGAGGTGACCTCAAGCTCTATGGCACAAGTAGAGAGTCCATGAGCGCAAAGGCTGTGGAAATCTATATGTTTGATTTACCTTTGGATAAAATATTAGAATTAAAAGACTGTTATTACATCCCAAAGGTTATTAAAAATATTATTTCTATACCTTTGTTGTAAAAATAAGGTTATGAAATAAGGCTAATGGAAAATAGATGCTTCATTTTTTTTTCTAATGAATATTATGGTAGTAGTTTTATTGATAACAATCTTTTAATTCATGCACTTAATGAATATATTTTCATATTGAAAGAAATATGAAAAGAAAGAGAGAAGATGTGAATGTCACATATCTCTGGCATTATCACCTTGGTCATATTAATGAGTCAAACATTAACAAGTTATACAAAGAAAAATTTTTTAACCCATATGATTATGAATCATTGAATTCTTTGATCTATATGATTATGAATCATTGAGAACTTATAAATCTTGTCTCATGGGTAAGATGTCCAAGACTCCATTTTCTGGATATGGAGAGAGGGCGAATGAGTTGTTAGCCCTAGTACATACAAATGTATGTGAATCAATGATAACTCAGATCAGAGGAGGATACTCCTATTTTATCTCTTTTATGGAAGATTTATCAAGATTCGGATATGTGTATCTTATGAAACATAAATTCAAAACCTTTGATAAGTTCAAAGAGTATCAAAGTATGATCAAGAAATAAACTAAAAAAGGTATCGAGGTTTTTCAATCTGATCGAGGAGGAGAATACTTATCCAGTAAATTTCTTGATCATCTTAAAAGTAAAGGTATTCTCTCTGAATGGATCTCTCCTTATACACCCCAGTTAAATGGTATAGCAAAAATGAGAAATCATACTTTGATGGATATGGTACAGTCCATAATGTGCTTCATTGATCTTTCAATATCTTTCTAGAGATAATGCACTAGAGACTACCACATACATATTAAATAGGGTGCCTTCAAAGTCTGTTGCAAGCACACCATATAAGATATGGAAGGGAAAGAAGTCTAATCTTAAACATCTTAAGACTTGGAGTTGTCCTGCTTATATTAGAATATTTTTGGACATAAGCTTAGTGCTAGATCAGATAAGTGGAGATTTGTAGGGTATCCTAAAGAAACTAATGGATACTACTTCTACCACCTACTGAACAAAAGGTGTTTGTTAGTAGGCACACCACTTTCTTGAAAAATGAACTCATCCAAAAAAGAGGTAGTGGGAGGAACATTGAACTTACTGAAGTTCATGATCTACAAATCGATCCAAAAATATCAGTGGTTGGATCACAAAAGGATCCTTAATCAGAAGTACCTAAAGATGAGGTACATCCACAATACATACCTCTTCTCTGAAGGTCAGATAGAGTGCATCATGCACCTCTGAGATTTGATAATAATATGATCAACATCATTCAAGATGATAATCCACTAACCTATTCAGAAGTTGTCATGAGTAGAGACTCAGACAGATGGCTGAAAGCCATAAAATCTGAGATGAACTCGATGTATATCAACCAAGTACGGACCTTGGTTGATGCACCTAAGGGTGTGATACCAATAGGATGCAAGTGGATCTTCAAGATGAAGATCGGAGTAGATGGCCAAGTAAAAATCTACAAAGCTAGGTTGGTGGCGAAGGATTTCAGTCAAAGCTAAAGAATTAACTATGATGAAATATTCTCACCAATGGCTATGCTCAAGTCCATCCGAATTTTGCTTGCTATAGCGGCATACTATAACTATGAGATCTGACAGATGGATGTCAAGATCATTTTCCTCAATGGTAATCTAGAGGAAGAGGTCTATGTGACTTAGTCAGAGGGATTTATCTTAAGTGGGAGGGCAAATCAAGTGAACAAGCTAATGAGATCCATCTATGGATTGAAGCAGGCTTTGAGGAGTTGGAACATCCGATTTGATATGACAGTCAAAGAGTTTGACTTTATCAAAAATAAGGATGAACCATATGTGTATAAGAAGACAAGTGAGAGTGCTGTTGTTTTCTTGGTTCTGTATGTTGATGACATATACTGCTTATTGGGAATGATATCCCAATGATACAATCGGTCAAGACTTGGGTATCGAATAAGTTTTTCATGAAAGATTTGGATGAAGCATCCTATATACTGGGTATAAAGATCTATAAAGATAGATCTAAAGGGATGTTAAGCTTATCCCAGTCACGGTACATAGATCTCATATTAAAGAGGTTTAATATGGAGGCAAGTAAGAGAGGTTATATGCCTGCAAGTCATGGTATACATCTCTCCAAGAAAATATATCCTAAGACATTAAAAGAGAGAAAGAGGATGAATGAAATCCTTTATGCTTTGGCTATGGGATCAATTATGTATGCCATGCTATGTACCCGGCCTGATATAGTTTATTCTTTGGGCATAGCTATTAGATTTCAAGCTGATCTAAGAGAGGATCATTGAAAAGTGGATGATAGCAAGTCGACATCAGGGTATGTGTTTATCCTAAATGATGGGGCAGTAAGTTAGAAGAGCTCCAAGCAGCAGATAGTATCAGGCTTAATTACAGAGACAGAGTACATTGCTACTAGTGAAGCCATTAAGGAAGCTGTCTGGATGAAGAAATTCATCAAAATAGATTTAGGAGTCATTCCTAAGAATGAAGGATCAGTGTCACTCTATCGTGATAACATTGGGGTCATTATTCAAGCAAATGAACCTAAGTCTCATTATAGATCCAAACACATCCTCAGATGCTTCCATCTCGTTAGACACAAGATGTTGTCCTTGAATGAGTAGACAGAAAGAACAATATTGCAGACTCATTCACTGAGGCCATACCAAAGTAGCTATATAATCGCCATCTTATGAGATATAAAGATGATTAACTTTAGTGCAAGTGAGAGTTTAAAGAAGAGTGCCCTATAAGCCAATCGCAAGTGTGTTACGATGGAACTTTTTTTTGTAATTTTTCAACTCCTGAAATAATATTTATTATTCGAGATATTGATTCATCATATTAGCTTTATCTTATTATATCTAAGATTATGATGAACCCCAAAGATTAGGACAATGATTTTAGGAGACATGAATGGGTCATGCTAGTGAGACCTAAAATCTTAAAATTCTAATCTTAAACATTTATGATCGTAGGAGCATTGAGTTGGAGATCAATATTTTGGATAGACTGACACATCCTATGTATGCTCGATGGAGAGGGTGGCAGATCTCACTAGCCACTTGTGTGGGATACTAATACAAAGATATGGATGCTCATTTAGAAAATGAGTCCACTGAATTGACTCAATGAAAGAGAACATCTTATGAAAGCCTTACTTGCATGTCAAAGATAGTTCTCTAAGTGGGAGTTGTGCAAGTGATCTTTAGACCTGAGACCATCATAGAATCTTATGCACATGAACTCATATTTTGGTTCATATCCAGGCATGGAATTAAGATATGTACGGGGTATTCTGGATGTGGTGAAGTGTATATGAAGGTTGTGTATAGGTCAACATGAAATTGATCACTCCTAGTAAGAGGAGATCGCATCCTGTGTATTCTCAATCCTAGATGACTTGAAAAAAATTTTTTGGCAAAAAGCAGAAAAGAGATTAGAAAGAGTTTCTAATACTTCTTCATTGGAGTCATCATTGGTTAACTGAGAATCGATATGAATATGTATTTGAGTTTGACATGATTCCATACTTATGAATATATTAAGAGTGCAGGAATGATCGAAGGATTGAATTGTATGGTAACTTGCCACTAAAGGATATATTTAGTATTTTTATCAAAATTTTATATCTTATGGATAGTCATGATGCATTGCTAGATGTTAATCTTGACTTGTAAATTTTTTATTAAATTAAAAAATTTAATTTGATGGCCAATTAGAAAGGATTATAATTGTTGAATTTGGGTTAGCTCGATTGGATCCAAATTGATTAGATTAAAATCTAATCAAATTTGGTCAACTTATAGTCAGACCTACTGTCAGCTACATTTGGAACCCAATGGGTCATACACATAAGAAAATTAGCCAAGGATCCTTTTGAAAAAGGTTGGTTGAAATTTTGGATTCAATCAGGTCTCCGATAAGCATGCTAGCATGTGTGGAACCCTTGCTCCTTTGGAGGTCAATTTGATCTCATCCCTTACTAATTAGCTAGCCCAATTTAGTGAGTACTTGGGTTAGATCATGCCACCTAGAAGCAGCCCAAATTGGGATGCCACATCCTATTTTAGCGCCAATTATGAAGAGTCCAAGTTGTGAAGGACTCTTGGTGCAAAACAAGTTCTGTGTACAAGTGTTGGCGTGGGCAGAAGAAAAGAGTCCTTCTGACATGGGATTAAGATACATGTGGTAACCCATATCACCCTCCATCTTCTGTTGCACATCTCAAAGCATGAGATGTATTTTTTCTAAAATTTTTGTAGTGGAGAAAAATTAAAAAAATGAAGAAAGTCTCACACATGTGCACAAAAGTGTCGCATCTATCTGAGATTTGGAGAGTCCTTCTCCTCATCAAATGCTTTTAAAATAGAAAAATTTTTAGTTATAACATTCCATATTTAACAAGATATTTTTGATAATTTTTTTAGAATTTTTTCAGACTTATCTGGATGCCATAAGTTCCTCCTCACGCCTGCACGTATGGTGATCAGACTTTGCATGAAAGGATGAGAGAACACATCCATTTTTGGGAATTTTTATCTACTTATTATATGTTCTAGAATCAATATTGAATTATCTATACATATAAATTTTTGAAGATTTTTTTGAATTGAGAAGGGATGTGAAAATATCCCTTCTCTGGTCGCACACGCAGAGCAGGGTGCTGATCGACGTATCATTAATAAGAGTCCTTCTGTTTGAAAGAACTCTTATCTCTGATAATCAGATCAGATAGACCTCTTGGATGAGGTGCATCCCTCTATTTTGGCATCCCTATAGTGGCTATAAATTGGTCAGGGCACTAGGTGTCTGAGGTATTCAGAAAGAGTTTCTAATTTGATCTCCGTTGCTCTCCTTTCTTTCTTACAACCTATCTTAGTTTTAGGATATGGCTTTGGGATTTAAGACAAAACCTTATCTGTTCCTAACAAAGGTAGTGAGAGTCCTAAAAAAGGAGGATCAGAAGTTCAGGAGAGGTTCTGAGAGGGTGGAGTTAGTTGCTTGGAGAAATTTGATCGGTATGAGCCTAGTCGAGTTCTAGTGGCTAGAACTCTTGAAGCAAGGTGAAGAAGGAGCACTGTCCTTGGTTCAATTATTATGTGGATCATCATTGGAGGGCGGACACTTGGATGCCTTGTATAAATTGGAATTAGTGCTATAGGTATTCTTCTTATCTTAATTTATATTTATTATACTTTGAATATTATAGTCAAGGGTTTCTGGGCATTAGAGTTTTTGATGCATCGGGTGTTTTGAATAAAAATTTTAAATACCTAACCCTTTCAATGCACCATCAGAATCCAACACTATCCTATCATAATCTGTGGAGTGTTTACAAGTTGATCCTTGACTAGATGTGCCCATTCATGAGGTACAACTATAACACACATCTTCTCACCAAAGGTCAATCTGAGTGTGTAATGTACTACTCAAAATATGAATTTTATCATTGGGAATGACTATACTCTATACATCATTGTGAATGATATTTTCTTGACCTATTTGGAGAAAGTCTTGAGTAGAGACCCTGACAGATGGTTTGAAACCATGAAATCCAAAATGAACTCCCTATGAATAAACCAAGGATATGGTTGAAGCATCTATGGGTGTGACCCAATAGATCGCTATCAGGAATGTCAATTGGAATTTTTACTTGCTATTACCACACACCATTTACAGAGTTTGTTTTTAGTAGGAGGGCAAATCTATTTATGGATTATAGCAGGTATTGAGGAGTTGCTACTTTTATTTTTGATGAGATAGTTACAATATTTGATTTTATAGAAATATGGATGAACCAAATGTGTGCAAGAAGATAAGTAGGAGTCCCACTAACTTCTTGATTTATTTATGTGGAAGACATACAACATATTGAAAAGGTAGTCCCGATATTACACTTGATCAATGACATGCTTATCACAAAAAAATTTTGTGAAAAATACTTGGGTTAAGCATCCAATATATTTGGCATCTATAGCGATAAATGTAAGTGGATGTTAGGCTTGTCTCAGTCTAGGTACATGGATTTATGTTGAAAGGGTTCAACATGAATAGATGTAAAAGAATTTACTTATCCATATATTCAATGTACCAAGCCTGATGTGATTTATGCCTTGTGTATGATCACTGATTTTAGGTAGATCCATGATAGAATCTTCTGAATACTGTGAAAAGCTTTTTCAAAGTACTTGAAAAGTACTAGAGGAGTAGTGAATTAGAAGATTTTCAAATAGCAAACTGGTTATGACTCAGTTAATTGCTGTGAATAAAGATTGTTAAGGAAGGTCGCCTGATGAAGGGTTCATCACTGAGTTGGGTGTGGTCTCACTAGAAACTCATGCACATCCTAAGGTACATTCACCTCATTCATGATTTGATTATAAAATGAGTTCATATAAAGAACAGTATAAAGGATCAGTTCACTAAGCCTTTACACAGCAGCAGTGTGTTTGCCACCTTGATTGCATGAGCATCAAGTGCAGGGGCAATTGATTTTAGTACAAGTGGAAGATTGAAAGTATAGTACCCTACAAGCCAATCACATGGGTAATATGAAAAGATTTTTTTGTATTTTCTTCCTACTCATTTACATGACATTAGTTATTTTATTCATGAGGTATTATGTTTTATCATTTACTACATCATTTTTTTATAATTATGATAAAACCCATAGATTAGAGCTATGATGAGATCATACCACTGAGATCTAAAATTTTGATAGCTTTAATCTAAAATATTCTCAGTCATTGGATCATTAAGTCAGAGATCGATGATACCGATAAGACTAGTATATCCTATGTATGCTCGATGGAGAGGCTGGTTGATCTCACAATTACTTATGTGGTGATACTAATACAAAGATGTAGATGCTCATTAGAGAATGAGTTCACTGAACTGACTCATAGAAAGAATATTTGATGAAGTCTTACAGCATGTCGACAGATGGTTCTCCAGTGAGAGTGGTGCATGTGATCTTTTGATTGAGATCACCATGATACCTTATGTTTATGGATCCTTACTTTGATTTATTCCCTAGCATACCATTTTGAGAGGTGTGTGGGATATTCTAGGTATAGTGAAGTGTGCATGGAGGTTATGAATGATCAACAAGGAATCGATCACTTCTTGTAAGAGGAGACAACATCTTATGTGATCTCATAGGATGATGACTTTGAGAGTCTCTGGCCAGAGCAACAATGAACAGTAGAAAAGATTTCTATAGGTTCATCAATCAAATCATCATTATTGGATCGAGATACATATGTATAGGTATTTGAGCTTGACATGATTTCATGCCCGTGGCTTGTTTCAGATGTTGTGTGATCGAAGGATTGAATTGCACGGTAACTCACTATGAAAGGTAATTTTGATATTTTTATCAAATTTTAATTTTTTTAGATAGTCATAACACATTGCTAGACATCAATCTTGACTTGTAGACTCATTATATTTAAATAAGTTTAATTTGAGAATTAACTAGGAAGAGTTCTAGTTGATTGGGACTCTTGAGCTGACCTAATCTAATCAAATTAGGGCTATGTCGAGAGTTTGGATCCACTGCTGGCTAGATTTGAAATCTAATGGATCACACACAATAAAAATTTGGTCTTGATCTAATCTATTTAGATTTATTATAAATTTGATGGGTTAATTAAATTTTTAGCACATGAATTAATCCAAGTTCCCAATTGGGTTCAGGGCAAAGGTGTTTGTGCTAACCCTTAGCTTGTTGCCTCGACCTAATATGATTAAGTTTGAACCTATAATTAAATAGGTGACTTATTTGATTTTTATGTGTTGCTCCTAGATTGATTTTGATGATTACAAAGCAGATTGAAGGGATATAAATAATTTTAAAATGAAAAAGTCCTTATGCTCTTCAAGGGCAAAATCATAATTTCACTAAAATCCTGATTTGATAGTACCATTTGGTAGAACAAATGATTTGAAATCTATTGGTGAAAATTTCATTATGTTTGGACTTATATTTTTGAAGTTATGAAGGTTTGAAGTGCATGAGTCGACTCATGAGTCAACTCATGGCACTGTGAGCTGATTGGCACGCAAAAATTCTCCTTGGCATGCTAGTTTTCTGGCTTGGCACGACCTGTGAGTCAACTCATGAGTCGACCCACAAGGCATGAGTCGACTCATGAGTCGACCCCTGCTAATTTGAGCCAAGAATTTCCAGAAACACATTCTCTGGTTTTTGCAACAGAGGTCGACTCATGAGTCGACCCTTGAAGCATGAGTCGACTCATGAGTCGACCCCTGCGACAGGAAATGTCAGCAACGGCTATTTTTTTGCCCATTTTAATTGCCATTTATGCTTCCTAAAAATCCTCTAACGGCTCTTTATCTACCTAAATTATTTTCTAGAAACACATTCTCTGGTTTTTGCAACAGAGGTCGACTCCTCATGAGTCGACCCTTGAAGCATGAGTCGACTCATGAGTCGACCCCTGCGACAGGAAATGTCAGCAACGGCTATTTTTTTGCCCATTTTAATTGCCATTTATGCTTCCTAAAAATCCTCTAACGGCTCTTTATCTACCTAAATTGTGCTTCTAATGCTACAAAATGCTTTAAATGGTGAAAGAAATTGCAGATTAAATAATGGATCAAACGTGAAATCAAATGAGCAGAGAAAAAGAGAAGAAGAGAAGAAAGGATCCGAAATTTGCAAGAAAAAGCCTGAGATCAATGAAAAATCCAAAAAAAAAAAGAGAGAGGATCCACAATATACCAGAGAGATTGTGAAAGAGAAAAGCAAGATCTTTTCAAGGAGAGAATTATTCACGTCTATTGTTTCAACCTTGATCTAGAGATCGTTTCAAAGCTTTCAAGAGATCTTCAATCAACAATCAACCTCTTCTCAAGCATTCAAGCGTTCATCCACTTTGAGAAAATCTGAAAAAGGGGTTCTTCATTTGAGTAAAGCTTTTATTGTTATATTCGCTCATTTAAGGAGTTGTTATTGTATTAATCTGTGCTCTAAATTTTCTAACTCTTTGTGAGTTTTTGTTCTTGTTTTTGGAGGATTTCCAAAACAAGAAAAGGTTGATCCGAACCTGAAATCGGAGTGTTTTGGGTTTACTTGTACCCGGGAAATAAGTGTTCTAGCTTGGGATAGCTAGTGTCGGAGTTTCCGACGTTTTGTATTCGGGTTGAATACAAAGGATAGTGGATTGAAATTCCCAAGTAGGATCTTGGGGAGTGGATGTAGGTGCAAGGTTAGCACCGAACCACTATAAATCCTTGTGTTTGTGGTGTGCTTTATCTCTTCACTTTATTTCTTTATTATATTCTTGCATTCCGACTTTAGGTAATTAATATTGAATTAAAGTCTTTGTTTTGATCTTCATAAGTAATCTGTTGGGCTTAAAATTTTTTAGAAACCCAATTCACCCCCCCCCCTCTTGGGTTGCATAGCTGGGCAACATTATGAAAGTGTTCCATATGTAATCAACCTCCTCCACGCTAATCCACATGCAAGAAAAAAAAATGCTACCCCATTTATTTTGGCATTTAGGTGGAGAAGTCCTTCTGATTTACTCCTCTTAAATTTCTTACCATATTCCACGTAATTCGTTTATTCCCTCATGTCATGTGATGACTCTTGGATTTATGGGTGCAGTAGAGAAGGAAGAATCCTTCTCTTGGAAGGAACTCCATGCCAAAAATAATTGGGATGCCCTTTATTATGTGCATTGAATTATGGAAGAGTCCATCTTATTTTGGACTCTTAGTTTCACGCCTATTCCATTATCCCACTCACCATAAGATGGCATCATAATTTTTCTACATAGAGGAAGGGTCCTTCTATATATAAAACACTTATTATTCCATGCTATAATCCTTGGATTCCATGCTAAAAAATTTATTTTGTGCGTGTAAGGATTAAGGGACGCCAAGAGTTGGCACCTCTTGGGAAATTATGTGGCACCCATTCATACCTTATATAAAGGGTGCCCCATAAGGGATAAAATCTGATCTAAGAGGGATTTAGGCATGGGATATTGTGAGAAAAAGATAGAAAAAATCTGAAAAGAAAAAGACAAGGAAAAGGGAGAAAAAAATGGAAAGGATGGAGGGATGGTCACCTTTGGAGATAATGGCAAAGGAAAGATCATCGGGATAGGTAACATTGGTATCACTCCCTCCAAATACATTGAGAATGTTTTATTAGTTAAAGGTTTAAAGCATAACTTACTTAGCATTAGTCAATTCTGTGATAAAGGATATAAAGTAAGTTTTGAATCATCTGTTTGCATTGTGACGAGTCCTATTAACGATGGCATTAAATTTATAGGACATAGGCATGGCAATGTTTATATGGTAGACTTGAATGATTTAACTAAATTAGACATGCAATGCCTAGTTTTCTTAAGTGCTAAAATAAATGAGACTAGTTGGCTGTGGCATCGTAGACTTGCACACATTAGCATGCATTCTCTCTCAAAATTAATTAAAAAGGATTTAGTTCTCGGTTTGCCAAAACTGAATTTTGAAAAGGATAGAATTTGTGATGCATGCCAATTAGGTAAACAAACTAGAGTATCATTTAAATCCAAAAACACTGTTTCAACTTCTAGACCTTTAGAGCTCTTACATATGGATTTATTTGGACAAACTAGAACCACTAGTCTAGGAGGAAAACGATATGGATTTGTAATAATTGATGATTACTCTCGTTTTACTTGGGTTTTCTTTTTAGCTCACAAAAATGAAACTTTTCAAATTTTCACGAAATTTCATCGAAAAGTCACTAATGAAAAAGGGTTTTCAATTCAAAATATTAGAAGTGATCATGGAACAGAATTTGAAAATCATAACTTTGAAAATTTTTGTGATGAAAATGGAATTGGCCATAACTTCTCTGCTCCTAGGACACCCCAACAGAATGGGGTAGTTGAAAGAAAAAATAGAACCTTAGAAGAAATGGCCCGTACCATGCTTTGTGAAAGCAACCTTCCAAGATATTTTTGGGCAGAAGCTATTAACACAGCATGTTATATTTTAAATCATGCTTTAATTAGACAATTTTTAAAGAAAACCCCCTATGAACTTTGGAAAGGAAGAAAACCAAATATTGCATATTTTCATATTTTTGGTTACCGATGTTTTGTATTAAATAATGGCAAAAAAAAACTTGGTAAATTTGATGCAAAATCAGATGAAGCAATCCTTCTAGGTTACTCCTCCACTAGTAAAGCATTTAGAGTTTTCAACAAAAGAACTTTAGTAGTTGAGGAGTCCATACATGTTGTCTTTGATGAATCTAACGATCTTCCTTCAAGGAAGAATGAGGGTGTTGATGATGCAGATCCACTAATAAAAGGTATGAAGGAGATCACTCTGAAAGACTCAGCAACTCCAGAAGACAAGGATCAAGAAGTCAAACAAAATGAGAAAGGTGAAGAAATTCAAGAACAACCTCAAGGTACAAATGACTTACCCAAGGAATGGAGGTATGTTCACAACCACCCTAAGGAGTTAATAATTGGTGATCCTATGCATGGGGTAAAAACCCGTTCTTCACTAAAAGATGCAGTTAATCATTGTGCCTTTGTATCTCATTTTGAACCTAAAACTTTTGAAGAAGCTGAAAATGATCATAATTGGATTAATGCTATGCAAGAGGAACTTAATCAATTTGAAAGAAATAATGTTTGGACCTTAGTATCAAGACCTAAAGATTATTCAATAATTGGCAGAAAATGGGTCTTTAGAAACAAATTAGATGAGCATGGAAATGTAATTAGAAATAAAGCAAGACTGGTTGCTAAGGGATATAATCAAGAAGAAGGAATTGATTTTGATGAAACCTTTGCACCCGTTGCTAGATTAGAAGCTATTAGACTTCTACTTGCATATGCTTGCTTTATGAAATTCAAATTATTCCAAATGGATGTTAAAAGTGCATTTTTAAATGGATATATTTCTGAAGAAGTATATGTAGAACAACCCCTGGATTTGAAAATCATGCTTTTCCCAATCATGTCTTTAGATTAAATAAAGCTTTATATGGTCTAAAACAAGCACCTAGAGCATGGTATGAAAGGCTAAGCAAATTTCTACTAAATAATGGTTTCTCAAGAGGCAATGTAGATACAACTCTATTTATTAAAAGAAACCAAAATGATATGCTAATTGTACAAATTTATGTTGATGACATAATTTTTGGGTCTACTAATGAATCCCTTTGTCAAGACTTTGCTAAGCTTATGCAGGGAGAGTTCGAGATGAGCATGATGGGAGAACTCACCTTCTTCCTCGGACTCCAAATCAAACAATCAAAAGAGGAAATCTCCATCACCCAAAGCAAGTACACCAAGGAACTACTCAAAAGATTTGGAATGAGAACTGCAAACCAATTGGCACACCAATGAGTCCTCAAGTAAGCTTGACAAGGATGATGAAGGTAAAAGCGTAGACTTAAATACTACAGAGGTATAATTGGTTATTATTATATTTAACTGCAAGTAGGCCTGATATCATGTTTAGTGTTGCTTATGTGCAAGATATCAATCTAATCTAAGGAATCTCATTTGAATGCTGTTAAAAGAATCCTTAGATACTTAAATGGTACACAAACTATAGGGTTATGGTACTCTAAGGACTCACAAATTAATTTGTTAGAATATTCTGATACTGATTTTGCTGGATGTAAATTAGATAGAAAAAGCACAAGTGGAACTTGCCAATTTCTTGGAGTAAACCTAATCTCATGGTTTAGCAAGAAATAAAATTCCGATGGCACTGTCTATGGCTGAGGCCGAATACATTAAAGCCGGAAGTTGTTGTGCTCAAATTGTGGATTAAGCAACAACTCGAGATTTTGGAATCAAACTTAATGAAACACCAATAAAATGTGATAATACAAGTGCCATAAATCTATCTAAAAATCCAATTCAATACTCAAGATCCAAACATATTGAAATAAGACATCATTTTATAAGAGAACATGTTCAAAACAAAAATATAATTCTTGAATATGTTTGCATTGAAAATCAATTAGCTGATATCTTTACAAAGGCCCTCAGTGAGGATAGATTCTGTGAAATTAGGAGAAATCTAGGAATTCTAGATCCATTTGTCTGAAATTTCTCAATTTCCAAAGAATAGATGTCAAAAACTCTTAGAGCTCAATTTTTAACATCTATCCTGGTCTCAAAAGCTCAGATTTATCACTCTAAAAACTTATCATTGAGCAAAATTCCTTCTCTCAAAATTTCGAATTTTTTTGGAATTTATTTGCATTTTTCCTGAATTTCTGAACTTCATGAGTCGACCCCATGAGTCGACTCAATGGCAAACTTGTAAATCCACACAAACTTCCCACGGGCTCATTGTTTTTAAACGGGAACCCTGTTTGTGAGACGACTCATCTTCTCATCGTCTTCCTTCCGAAAGCCGTTCTTTCCAACTCTTTCTTGCTCCAAAACCAAGGATTTATCTCAAGGCAATTCTCCCTTCTCCTCTCCACCAAAAATCGCCTCTTTCAAAAGGACTTTCTGTGCTTTCTCGCTTTGCTTGGGTGGTTTGAACGTGCCCTAGCACTTCATCGAACTTCCAAAATCCACTTCTTTTCTCCACTAAAATTTCTCTTTACTCTCTTGTGATCCCTCCTCCTCTCAATTCAAGTCTTCTTGTCTGCTACTTTATTGGATATGCTCCAAAGATGAAAACTTCCCCAAAGAA
>NC_026000.2:69557519-69717647 GCF_000442705.2 Elaeis guineensis
CCAATCGGATAATGCTTGCAATAGCTGCCCATCTGGATTATGGGATCTGACAGATGGATGTAAAGATAGCTTTTCTGAATGGAGAGCTGACCGAAGAAGTGTATATGATACAACCTGAGGGGTTTACATCTACAGATGAGTCAAGGTGTGCAAGCTTCAGAGATCTATTTATGGATTGAAGCAAGCTTCTTAGAGTTGTAACATGCATTTTGATAAATGATCAAAATATATGGCTTCATTAAGAATGGAGAAGAGCCCTACATCTATAAATGGACAAATGGTCCAGTTGTGGTATTTTTATCTTGTACATGGATGACATTCTCTTAATCGGAATGACATCTCCGCACTACAGGGAATAAAAGTTTGGTTGTCATCGCAGTTCTCCATAAGGACTTGGGTAGAGCATCCTACATCCTAGGATGAAAATCTATAGGGATAGATCTAAAAGGATGCTTGGGTTATCCCAATCCACGTACATAGACATTGTACTGAAGAGGTTCAGCATGAAGAATTCCAAGAAGGCCTATCTATCGATAGGCCATGAAATTTCTCTCTCTAAGAAGGATTATCCGACAACTCCTGAAGAGAGAGAGTGTATGAGTAGAGTCTCATATGCTTCGACCATGGGATCTAACATGTACGTCATGATATGTACAAGACTAGATGTGGCATACTCACTAGGAGTAGTGAGTAGATACCAATCTGATCTAGGAGAAAACCACTGGAAAGTGGTTAAAGCCATCCTTAAGTATTTAAGAAATACTAAGGACTAATGGTTGGTTTATAACGAGTCAGATATGAAACTTGTGGGGTTCACAGACTTCAACTTTCAATCTGACCATGATGACAGTAGAAGCATGTCGGGTTATGTTTACTTTGAATGGTGGAGCCATCTGCTGGAAGAGTTTCAAGCAGCATACTGTGGCAGACTCTGTTTGTGAGATAGAGTACATTGCAGCATCGAATGCTGCGAAGGAAGTTGTGTGGCTGAGAAAATTCATCACTGAGCTCGGAGTAGCACCCTCCCTCGATGGTCCGGTCTTGCTCTACTGCGACAGCACTGGTGCCATAGCTCAGGTGAAGGAACCCAAAGCACACCAACGGATGAAGCACACTTTGCACCGCTTCCACCTGGTCTGAAAGATCGTAGATCGAGGTGACGTCGACCTTCAGAAGATCAATGGAAAGAAGAACCTGATCGACCCCTTCACTAAAGCCTGGACGATAAAGGAGTTCGACAACCACAAGTCAAAGATGGATATTAGAATACTGGCTGGAGTGGCTTTAGGACAAGTGGGAGTTTTGGAAAAATATGTCTCAAAAGCAAATCGTCAACTGTTGATGGGTTTGAGCAACCAAGTATTGTAATTGATTTGTTAATAAATAAAATATATTTTGCATTTTTATCATAAGTTTTCATCTTCTAATGAACTCCATTGTTGTGATGAAGTCCTTAGGACTATTTAGGTTCGATAAAGAGAGAATTTATCGATTAGTCCTTAAAACAGTTCACGACCAAATGATAGGTTGTTAATAAGGACGACAGCTTCTATCGAGCATAGGTCGCTGTAGGCCATATGGGTTGGTTGTCCTCTTAACCAAAGAGTGTGGAGACACTGGTATGGCATACAGGTGAGATGTATAAGGTACATTGTCATTGAACGTGACCAATCCCAGAGTATTCTACTGTCGAGAATGTCTCTGATGGGATATAGGTATAAGTGGTCCCTTAGACTGAGATCGCCTCAGTGACTTGCCAAGCAACTCACTGTGCTTTGGTACTGGACTATCTAAATTTCTAATTCAGTGACGGAAGGCTTCTGGGCACAGTGAATTACTTGCGAAGTCAGAATATGATCAAGATGGATTGACCACTTCAAGAGTTGGAGAAGAATGAGTCACTGTATTTCAATTTAGCAAAATCCTTCCAGGATAATCCATCAGATAGATTTGATATTTTAAAATACAATGTGGACAACCTGATCAGAGTTGATAGTTTAACTCTGAGGTGTCTATGAGTATTTTGGTTAAGGGGATGAATTATATGGAAACTATATCCGCATGGGTTCTAAGGATGCTGTTCTACACATTTGACCTATCCGACGTCAGGTACCATTGCTAGATGATCACTTTGATTGATATAAAAATTTATTTTTGTGCTACTGGCTTAGGTTCGGATCTATGAGATTACACACATTAGAGTTCATGATCCGATCGGATGGTTGATCAACGATTAAGAATCGTTCTAGGGTTAAATGATCAATATGATGGACATTTAACCTAGTGCAAGTGTTGTAGGAGGATCGATTAGCAATTCAATTACTAATTGGCTTAATTTGATTAAGCCAATGGGCTAAGATTAAGTCTAATTGAATATGATTTAATTAAATTAGTTTGGGCTTAACTGGATCAAGTCCAATTGATTTATTGGATAAGCCAAGTGCAAGAAAAAATATCCTAGTTCCAATAGGACTTGGGTCAACCTAATTTCTAATTTCGATTAAAAAATTAAATCATATTTAAATCTAATTTAATATGATTAAATTAGATTCTTAATTGGGTTAAGACCTATTTTAATTGGGTTGATTTGTTTAGTTTGATTTATTTGAGAAACAAATTTGAAAAAGTCATAGATAGAATCCTAGTAAGACTAAGATTTCACCTTGCGCCACCTTAGCCCCCCATGCCCACTCTCTTTTATTTTGTGTGACAAAACCTTCTCTCCCAAGCCTTCACACATGCCTAAAGCTTTCCTCTCTTTCTCTCTTTTTTACATGGAATGTGGTTGTGGATCAAGTCAAAGTAAGAATTAGTTTGGATTTCAAATTCTATAAGATAGAATTTTAGGAAACCAAAACTCTTTCCTTATGGCACTGATTTTATGTAAATTTTTTTTGAGACTTTTATAACTTTTATGGCACATATTGTGTACCTTTTTCTGGTGGTCCATGGCCAAAAAAAAATGAGGGGGTGCCCAAGAGTTGGGCACCACTTGTCTTGCCCTGTTTAGATTTTTCTTGACTAAGCATTTATCTAGACAAGGATTCTTCATATCTTAGTATTTAAGATGAATTTTTTCTTGAAAGTTTTGTGGATTATAGACCATTGATAGACCTTTGGGGTGTGTGAGAATTAGAGAGAAAAATTTTTGGAGCATGGAGATATAATAGACACAAAATTAGGTGTCTAGGTGAGAGCAAAGAGAAGAAGAAGAGGGTCTTCTTCTAGGATTGCTGAGTTCACCTCTTCTTCCTCTATCTATGAGTTTTCTGAGAGTATCTCAGATCTAAAACTCCTTCTCCTACTTCTCATCTTTGAAAGAGTCTAAATCAAGAAAAAAAAGCATCGACCGACCATCGAAGAAGAATCAGCACAGTACTAGCATATTGTGCTGATTTCCTAGACCAGAAATTCTGATCGTGATTTGTAGGCTTGTGTGGATGACTCCTAGAGGCCGGATACATGTGCGGCTTGCAACATCATCTTCAAGCCTGGATCAACAAAGTTAGAACATCTAAATTGCAAGATAATAGATCTGATCTATTATATTTTACATACATTAGATGTAGTATAGAAACATGTTGATATGATCAACATATAGTTCTTAATTTTTATATTTTTAATTTTTGATTTAATGTCATATAATAATCATGTAATAGATCTTAGATCTAGAGATTCTCTAATTTTATAGGATAAATTTTAATTTATTTTAGTCTTCCGCTGCATGATCTTGAAAAAGTTGCAAGACCTAATCCTAAAATCTTAGATCTGGTTCCTTCAAAGTTGTGAGTAGGTCAACATGAATCGATCACTCCTAGTAAGAGGAGATGGAATACCTGTGTATTCTCAATCCTAGATACTGAAAAAAATCTTTTGGCCAAAAATAGAAAGGAGATTAGAAAGAGTTTTTAATACTTCTTCATTGGAGTTATTATTGGTTAATTAAGAATCGATATGAGTATGTGTTTGAATTTAACATAATTCCATACTCATGACATATTCGGGGTGCAGGGATGATCGAAAGATCGAATGTATAGTAACTTGCCACTGAAGGGCATATTTGATTTTCATCAAAATTTTACATCTTTTAGGTAGTCATAATACGTTGCTAGATACCAATCTTACTAGTAAATTTTTGATCAAATTAAAAGAGTTTAATTCGATCATCAATTAGAAAGGATTATAATTGTTGAACTCGGGTTAGCTCGATTGGACCTAAATCGATTAGATTGAAATCTAATCAAATTTGATCAACTGTACCCAACCTACTACTAGCTAGATGTAAACCCAATGGGTCACACACATATAAAAATTGGCCAAGATCTTTTTGAAAAAGGTTGATTGGAATTTTGGATTCAATCAGGGTCCGATAAGCATGCTAGCGTTGTGGAACCCTTGCTCTTTGGCGATCAATTTGGTCTCATCCCTTGCAAATTAGCTAGCCCAATTTAGTGGTATTTGATTAGGTCTGCCACCTAAAGTAGCCTAAATTGGGGTGCCACATCCCATTTTAACACCATTATGAAGAGTCAACTTGTGAAGGACTCTTGGCGCAAAACAGGTTCTGCATACAAGTGTTGGTGGGACAGAAGAAAAGAGTCCTTCTGGATGGGATTAAGATTGTGTGGTGGCACATATCACCCTTCATCTCTGGTTCACATCTCAAAGCATGAGATGTATTTTTTCTAAATTTTTGGGGTGGAGAAAAATTAAAATAAGGAAGTCTTGCACGTGTGTGCAAAAGCATCGCATCTCTCAAGATTTGAGAAAGTACTTCTCCTTATCAAATGCTTTCAAAATAGAATATTTTTTGGTATAATGTTCACATTTGACATCTATTTTTGATAATTTATTTGGAATTTTTTCAGACTTATCTGGTGCCAAACGGATGCTATAAGTTCTCCATGCCTGCGCATGGTGATCAGCTTTGCATGAAAGGATGAAAGAATAATCTATTTGTGAGAACTTTATCTATCATTATATGTTTTAGAATTAAGATTGAATCCTCTAAGATTTCTTTGATTTGAGAAGGGATGTGAAAATATCCTTCTCTGTCCACGTGTAGAGCAGGTGCTGATCGACGTATCATTGATAAGAGTCCTTCTGTTGAAGGAACTCTTATCTCTGATAATCAGATCAGATAGACCTCTGGATGAGGTGATCCCTCTATTTTGGCATCCCTCTAGTAGCTATAAATTCATCGGGGCCTAGGTTCTGAGGTATTCAGAAAGAGTTTCAATTTATCTCCGTTGCTCTCCTTTCTTTCTTACAACCTATCTTAGTTTTAGGACAAGGCTTTGGGATTTAAGATAAACCTTATCTGATCCTAACAAATTTGGAGGGTCCTAAAAAGGAGGATCAGAAGTTTAGAGAAGGTTCTAAGAGGATGGAGTCAGTTTCTTGGAGAAATCTGATCAGTATGAGGCTAGTCGAGTTCTAGTGGCTGAATCTTGAAGCAAGATGAAGAAGGAGCATGTCTTTGGTTCAGTTTTCATGTGGATCACCATTTGAGGTGAACACTTGGACATCTTGTGAAAATTATGATTTAGCACTAAAGTATTTGTTTTATCTAAGTTTATATTATTATTCTGCATTATTATAGTCAAGGGTTTCTGGGCATGGGATTTCTGGTACATCGGGTGTTTTGATAAAAATTTTAAACACCTAACCTTTGCTGCACCACGAAACCCAATAGTGGTATCAGAGCCTATCTTGATCTATATAATCAAAGGTTAGAAATTGTCTTGATTGTGATCAAACATGAGTTTTTGGTTTGGTTCAAGTGGTCAAAGGTTGAACCGATTGAACATCCAAACCCTCACATGTCTTAGAGATATTTTTTAAATATAAAATGCATGATGCATGTATAAAATCTTTTTAGTAGCTTAGTACTCTAATTGGTTCATCACCAGCCGTCCGATCATAAGAGCAAGTAGGTTCAGAGATCCTCTCTTCCTATTCAATATACTCTTATGGGCATGTAGGGGTGCCATTGTGATGTCCTAAGAAGAAGAACCATGAAAAGAATATTTTTATTCATGTATGTTATTAAGAACTTTATGCATATATGATATGCTTGAGATGCTTAGTTATAATCATATTGAATGATTATGATTTTATATCTTAGAGATATGAGTAGATGCCATGATTAGTTGTATGATTATTAAGATATAACTATAATAATGTATCATTGTGATTGAATTAGGATGTGCTTGAGACCATTAAAGCCCTCAATAAAAATCATATTAAGTCGTAGTGTTGTAAATTAGTAGTTGACCTATTTTCTTGAATCGATTAATTAATTATTATCTAAGAAGTATTTCAAGTACGGTGGTTATTTATTGATTATTGTTGCTGGCCTTGTCAATTTTATTGGTGCTAAGAAAAGCAACGGGGGACCCCCACCAATCTTAACATTTTTAATCCAATTGGATTAGTTCGAATCTTGAATAAGATAGCTCAGTATTTTGAACACTACATATGCCTTCCTTCATGCCTAGTCAATATCCTATCAAAAATCATAGTAGGTTTGTTGTGATATCCACAAACTTGCTATGAGATTGATGTGGATTTATCTTGATGCATATTATATGCTTTATGCCATATTTGGATATATTACTTTGTTGTGATATCCACAAGGACATCATTTTTCAGATATGGCTAATGAAATGAAGGGTCTGACTTAACTAAAAATACTATAGTTTTGTTGTGATATCCACAAGGCTATGAGTATTTTTAGAGGCAGGTTATGTTGAGAGTTGTATGAGATGCAATTGGATAGTTTTTCTATCTTTGAACTTATTGAGGTTTGTTGTGATATCCACAAGGCTTCATTGAGGGATTAGGATCTCAACCCATTAAGAAACAAGATTAGGATTTCTCGTTTACCATAGGAGAGGGCTATGGTATCCAATAAAATAGTGGAGACATAACTAGTTTAAAAGTCCTCATCTAGTTATGCATGTCAAACATGAGTGGTCTGCTTATACTATTGTTCTTATTTATGTAGATATAGTCTACATTATGGCTTCTTTATTTTCACTACATGATACCATAAATAAAAATATGTTGACCGATCCAACTCTGTGGATTGTTGAGGAACTTGCAAATAAGATTCGTATCGAGAGAAGATACTCTGAAGTGAGATATCCTGTCCTTGGATGGTCAGTAATAATGAGAAGGCAAAAGATGTCCTTAAGGATTATTATTATTTTGTACAATTTGGTCATTGAGAGTATAATTGCAAGAATATCTTGCAAGTTGAAGCAGGGTGCATGTGTAGCACCAAAAAGTGTGTATATGATACAGATCTATTTTTATTGAGTATTCAAACTCTAATATCTAGGTATTAGATACACCTGTAGATCGTATATTTATAATTCATTATAACGACTACAGAATATCAAAGGTCTGAAAAGAGGTGACCTCGAGCTCTATGGCACAAGTGAGAGTCCATTAGCGCAAAGGCTGTGGAAATCTATATGCTTGATTTACCTTTGGATAAAATTTTAGAATTAAAAGACTGTTATTACATGCCAAAGGTATTAAAATATTATTTCTATACCTTTGTTGTAAAAATAAGGTTATGAAATAAGGCTAATGGAAAAATGATGCTTCATTTTTTTTCTAATGAATATTATGGTAGTAGTTATATTGATAACAATCTTTTAATTCATGCACTTAATGAAAATATTTTCATATTGAAAGAAATATGAAAAGAAAGAGAGAAGATGTGAATGTCACATATCTCTGGCATTATCACCTTGGTCATATTATGAGTCAAACATTAACAAGTTATACAAAGAAAATTTTTAACCCATATGAATAATCATTGAATCGACATATGATAGAATCATTGAGAACTTATAATCTGTCTCATGGGTAAGATGACCAAGACTCCATTTTCTGGATATGGAGAGAGGCGAATGAGTTGTTAGCCCTAGTACATACAGATGTATGTGACCAATGATAACTCAGGTCAGAGGAGGATACTCCTATTTTATCTCTTTATGGAAGATTTATCAAGTTCGGATATGTGTATCTTATGAAACATAAATTCGAAACCTTTGATAAGTTCAAAGAGTATCAAGTATGATCAAGAAACAAACTAAAAAAGTATCGAGGTTCTTCGATCTGATCGAGGAGGAGAATACTTATCCAGTAAATTTTTGATCATCTTAAAAGTAAAGGTATTCTCTCTGAATGGATCTCTCCTTATACACCCCAGTTAAATGGTATAGCAGAAAGAGAATCATACTTTGATGGATATGGTACAGTCCATAATGTGCTTCATTGATCTTTCAATATCTTTCTAGAGATAATGCACTAGAGACTACCACATACATATTAAATAGGGTGCCTTCAAAGTCTGTTGCAAGCACACCATATAAGATATGGAAGGGAAAGAAGTCTAATCTTAAACATCTTAAGACTTGGAGTGTCCTGCTTATTAGAAATATTTTTGGACATAAGCTTAGTGCTAGATCAGATAAGTGAGATTTGTAGGGTATCCTAAGAAACTAATGGATACTACTTCTACCACCTACTGAACAAAAGGTGTTTGTTAGTAGGCACACCACTTTCTTGAAAAATGAACTCATCCAAAAAGGAGGTAGTGGGAGGAAATTGAACTTACTGAAGTTCATGATCTACAAATCGATCCAAAAATATCAGTGGTTGGATCACAAAAGGATCCTTAATCAGAAGTACCTAAAGATGAGGTACATCCACAATACATACCTTCTCTGAAGGTCAGATAGAGTGCATCATGCACCTCTGAGATTTGATAATAATATGATCAACATCATTCAAGATGATAATCCACTAACCTATTCAGAAGTTGTCATGAGTAGAGACTCAGACAGATGGCTGAAAGCCATAAAATCTGAGATGACTCGATGTATATCAACCAAGTAGGACCTTGGTTGATGCACCTAAGGGTGTGATACCAATAGGATGCAAGTGGATCTTCAAGATGAAGATCGGAGTAGATGGCCAAGTAAAAATCTACAAAGCTAGGTTGGTGGCGAAGGATTTCAGTCAAAGCTAAAGAATTAACTATGATGAAATATTCTCACCAATGGCTATGCTCAAGTCCATCCGAATTTTGCTTGCTATAGCGGCATACTATAACTATGAGATCTGACAGATGGATGTCAAGATCATTTTCCTCAATGGTAATCTAGAGGAAGAGGTCTATGTGACTTAGTCAGAGGATTTATCTTAAGTGGGAGGGCAAATCAAGTGAACAAGCTAATGAGATCCATCTATGGATTGAAGCAGGCTTTGAGGAGTTGGAACATCCGATTTGATATGACAGTCAAAGAGTTTGACTTTATCAAAAATAAGGATGAACCATATGTGTATAAGAAGACAAGTGAGAGTGCTGTTGTTTTCTTGGTTCTGTATGTGATGACATATACTGCTTATTGGGAATGATATCCCAATGATACAATCGTCAAGACTTGGGTATCGAATAAGTTTTTCATGAAAGATTTGGATGAAGCATCCTATATACTGGGTATAAAGATCTATAAAGATAGATCTAAAGGATGTTAAGCTTATCCCAGTCACGGTACATAGATCTCATATTAAAGAGGTTTAATATGGAGGCAAGTAAGAGAGGTTATATGCCTGCAAGTCATGGTATACATCTCTCCAAGAAAATATATCCTAAGACATTAAAGAGAGAAAGAGGATGAATGAAATCCTTTATGCTTTGGCTATGGGATCAATTATGTATGCCATGCTATGTACCCGGCCTGATATAGTTTATTCTTTGGGCATAGCTATTAGATTTCAAGCTGATCTAAGAGAGGATCATTGAAAAGTGGATGATAGCAAGTCGACATCAGGGTATGTGTTTATCCTAAATGATGGGGCAGTAGTTAGAAGAGCTCCAAGCAGCAGATAGTATCAGGCTTAATTACAGAGACAGAGTACATCGCTACTAGTGAAGCCATTAAGGAAGCTGTCTGGATGAAGAAATTCATCAAATAGATTTAGGAGTCATTCCTAAGAATGAAGGATCAGTGTCACTCTATCGTGATAACATTGGGGTCATTATTCAAGCAAAGAACCTAAGTCTCATTATAGATCCAAACACATCCTCAGATGCTTCCATCTCGTTAGACACAAGATGTTGTCCTTGAATGAGTAGACAGAAAGAACAATATGCAGACTCATTCACTGAGGCCATACCAAAGTAGCTATATAATCGCCATCTTATGAGATATAAAGATGATTAACTTTAGTGCAAGTGAGATTAAAGAAGAGTGCCCTATAAGCCAATCGCAAGTGTGTTACGATGGAACTTTTTTTTGTAATTTTTCAACTCCTGAAATAATATTTATTATTCGAGATATTGATTCATCATATTAGCTTTATCTTATTATATCTAAGATTATGATGAACCCCAAAGATTAGGACAATGATTTTAGGAGACATGAATGGGTCATGCTAGTGAGACCTAAAATCTTAAAATTCTAATCTTAAACATTTATGATCGTAGGAGCATTGAGTTGGAGATCAATATTTGGATAGACTGACACATCCTATGTATGCTCGATGGAGAGGGTGGCAGATCTCACTAGCCACTTGTGTGGGATACTAATACAAAGATATGGATGCTCATTTAGAAATGAGTCCACTGAATTGACTCAATGAAAGAGAACATCTTATGAAAGCCTTACTTGCATGTCAAAGATGTTCTCTAAGTGGGAGTTGTGCAAGTGATCTTTAGACCTGAGACCATCATAGAATCTTATGCACATGAACTCATATTTTGGTTCATATCCAGGCATGGAATTAAGATATGTACGGGGTATTCTGGATGTGGTGAAGTGTATATGAAGGTTGTGTATAGGTCAACATGAAATTGATCACTCCTAGTAAGAGGAGATCGCATCCTGTGTATTCTCAATCCTAGATGACTTGAAAAAATTTTTGGCAAAAAGCAGAAAGAGATTAGAAAGAGTTTCTAATACTTCTTCATTGGAGTCATCATTGGTTAACTGAGAATCGATATGAATATGTATTTGAGTTTGACATGATTCCATACTTATGAATATATTAAGAGTGCAGGAATGATCGAAGGATTGAATTGTATGGTAACTTGCCACTAAAGGATATATTTAGTATTTTTATCAAATTTTATATCTTATGGATAGTCATGATGCATTGCTAGATGTTAATCTTGACTTGTAAATTTTTTATTAAATTAAAAAATTTAATTTGATGGCCAATTAGAAAGGATTATAATTGTTGAATTTGGGTTAGCTCGATTGGATCCAAATTGATTAGATTAAAATCTAATCAAATTTGGTCAACTTATAGTCAGACCTACTGTCAGCTACATTTGGAACCCAATGGGTCATACACATAAGAAAATTAGCCAAGGATCCTTTTGAAAAAGGTTGGTTGAAATTTTGGATTCAATCAGGTCTCCGATAAGCATGCTAGCATGTGTGGAACCCTTGCTCCTTTGGAGGTCAATTTGATCTCATCCCTTACTAATTAGCTAGCCCAATTTAGTGAGTACTTGGGTTAGATCATGCCACCTAGAAGCAGCCCAAATTGGGATGCCACATCCTATTTTAGCGCCAATTATGAAGAGTCCAAGTTGTGAAGGACTCTTGGTGCAAAACAAGTTCTGTGTACAAGTGTTGGCGTGGGCAGAAGAAAAGAGTCCTTCTGACATGGGATTAAGATACATGTGGTAACCCATATCACCCTCCATCTTCTGTTGCACATCTCAAAGCATGAGATGTATTTTTTCTAAAATTTTTGTAGTGGAGAAAAATTAAAAAAATGAAGAAAGTCTCACACATGTGCACAAAAGTGTCGCATCTATCTGAGATTTGGAGAGTCCTTCTCCTCATCAAATGCTTTTAAAATAGAAAAATTTTTAGTTATAACATTCCATATTTAACAAGATATTTTTGATAATTTTTTTAGAATTTTTTCAGACTTATCTGGATGCCATAAGTTCCTCCTCACGCCTGCACGTATGGTGATCAGACTTTGCATGAAAGGATGAGAGAACACATCCATTTTTGGGAATTTTTATCTACTTATTATATGTTCTAGAATCAATATTGAATTATCTATACATATAAATTTTTGAAGATTTTTTTGAATTGAGAAGGGATGTGAAAATATCCCTTCTCTGGTCGCACACGCAGAGCAGGGTGCTGATCGACGTATCATTAATAAGAGTCCTTCTGTTTGAAAGAACTCTTATCTCTGATAATCAGATCAGATAGACCTCTTGGATGAGGTGCATCCCTCTATTTTGGCATCCCTATAGTGGCTATAAATTGGTCAGGGCACTAGGTGTCTGAGGTATTCAGAAAGAGTTTCTAATTTGATCTCCGTTGCTCTCCTTTCTTTCTTACAACCTATCTTAGTTTTAGGATATGGCTTTGGGATTTAAGACAAAACCTTATCTGTTCCTAACAAAGGTAGTGAGAGTCCTAAAAAAGGAGGATCAGAAGTTCAGGAGAGGTTCTGAGAGGGTGGAGTTAGTTGCTTGGAGAAATTTGATCGGTATGAGCCTAGTCGAGTTCTAGTGGCTAGAACTCTTGAAGCAAGGTGAAGAAGGAGCACTGTCCTTGGTTCAATTATTATGTGGATCATCATTGGAGGGCGGACACTTGGATGCCTTGTATAAATTGGAATTAGTGCTATAGGTATTCTTCTTATCTTAATTTATATTTATTATACTTTGAATATTATAGTCAAGGGTTTCTGGGCATTAGAGTTTTTGATGCATCGGGTGTTTTGAATAAAAATTTTAAATACCTAACCCTTTCAATGCACCATCAGAATCCAACACTATCCTATCATAATCTGTGGAGTGTTTACAAGTTGATCCTTGACTAGATGTGCCCATTCATGAGGTACAACTATAACACACATCTTCTCACCAAAGGTCAATCTGAGTGTGTAATGTACTACTCAAAATATGAATTTTATCATTGGGAATGACTATACTCTATACATCATTGTGAATGATATTTTCTTGACCTATTTGGAGAAAGTCTTGAGTAGAGACCCTGACAGATGGTTTGAAACCATGAAATCCAAAATGAACTCCCTATGAATAAACCAAGGATATGGTTGAAGCATCTATGGGTGTGACCCAATAGATCGCTATCAGGAATGTCAATTGGAATTTTTACTTGCTATTACCACACACCATTTACAGAGTTTGTTTTTAGTAGGAGGGCAAATCTATTTATGGATTATAGCAGGTATTGAGGAGTTGCTACTTTTATTTTTGATGAGATAGTTACAATATTTGATTTTATAGAAATATGGATGAACCAAATGTGTGCAAGAAGATAAGTAGGAGTCCCACTAACTTCTTGATTTATTTATGTGGAAGACATACAACATATTGAAAAGGTAGTCCCGATATTACACTTGATCAATGACATGCTTATCACAAAAAAATTTTGTGAAAAATACTTGGGTTAAGCATCCAATATATTTGGCATCTATAGCGATAAATGTAAGTGGATGTTAGGCTTGTCTCAGTCTAGGTACATGGACTTTATGTTGAAAGGGTTCAACATGAATAGATGTAAAAGAATTTACTTATCCATATATTCAATGTACCAAGCCTGATGTGATTTATGCCTTGTGTATGATCACTGATTTTAGGTAGATCCATGATAGAATCTTCTGAATACTGTGAAAAGCTTTTCAAAGTACTTGAAAAGTACTAGAGGAGTAGTGAATTAGAAGATTTTCAAATAGCAAACTGGTTATGACTCAGTTAATTGCTGTGAGTAAAGATTGTTAAGGAAGGTCGCCTGATGAAGGGTTCATCACTGAGTTGGGTGTGGTCTCACTAGAAACTCATGCACATCCTAAGGTACATTCACCTCATTCATGATTTGATTATAAAATGAGTTCATATAAAGAACAGTATAAAGGATCAGTTCACTAAGCCTTTACACAGCAGCAGTGTGTTTGCCACCTTGATTGCATGAGCATCAAGTGCAGGGGCAATTGATTTTAGTACAAGTGGAAGATTGAAAGTATAGTACCCTACAAGCCAATCACATGGGTAATATGAAAAGATTTTTTTGTATTTTCTTCCTACTCATTTACATGACATTAGTTATTTTATTCATGAGGTATTATGTTTTATCATTTACTACATCATTTTTTTATAATTATGATAAAACCCATAGATTAGAGCTATGATGAGATCATACCACTGAGATCTAAAATTTTGATAGCTTTAATCTAAAATATTCTCAGTCATTGGATCATTAAGTCAGAGATCGATGATACCGATAAGACTAGTATATCCTATGTATGCTCGATGGAGAGGCTGGTTGATCTCACAATTACTTATGTGGTGATACTAATACAAAGATGTAGATGCTCATTAGAGAATGAGTTCACTGAACTGACTCATAGAAAGAATATTTGATGAAGTCTTACAGCATGTCGACAGATGGTTCTCCAGTGAGAGTGGTGCATGTGATCTTTTGATTGAGATCACCATGATACCTTATGTTTATGGATCCTTACTTTGATTTATTCCCTAGCATACCATTTTGAGAGGTGTGTGGGATATTCTAGGTATAGTGAAGTGTGCATGGAGGTTATGAATGATCAACAAGGAATCGATCACTTCTTGTAAGAGGAGACAACATCTTATGTGATCTCATAGGATGATGACTTTGAGAGTCTCTGGCCAGAGCAACAATGAACAGTAGAAAAGATTTCTATAGGTTCATCAATCAAATCATCATTATTGGATCGAGATACATATGTATAGGTATTTGAGCTTGACATGATTTCATGCCCGTGGCTTGTTTCAGATGTTGTGTGATCGAAGGATTGAATTGCACGGTAACTCACTATGAAAGGTAATTTTGATATTTTTATCAAATTTTAATTTTTTTAGATAGTCATAACACATTGCTAGACATCAATCTTGACTTGTAGACTCATTATATTTAAATAAGTTTAATTTGAGAATTAACTAGGAAGAGTTCTAGTTGATTGGGACTCTTGAGCTGACCTAATCTAATCAAATTAGGGCTATGTCGAGAGTTTGGATCCACTGCTGGCTAGATTTGAAATCTAATGGATCACACACAATAAAAATTTGGTCTTGATCTAATCTATTTAGATTTATTATAAATTTGATGGGTTAATTAAATTTTTAGCACATGAATTAATCCAAGTTCCCAATTGGGTTCAGGGCAAAGGTGTTTGTGCTAACCCTTAGCTTGTTGCCTCGACCTAATATGATTAAGTTTGAACCTATAATTAAATAGGTGACTTATTTGATTTTTATGTGTTGCTCCTAGATTGATTTTGATGATTACAAAGCAGATTGAAGGGATATAAATAATTTTAAAATGAAAAAGTCCTTATGCTCTTCAAGGGCAAAATCATAATTTCACTAAAATCCTGATTTGATAGTACCATTTGGTAGAACAAATGATTTGAAATCTATTGGTGAAAATTTCATTATGTTTGGACTTATATTTTTGAAGTTATGAAGGTTTGAAGTGCATGAGTCGACTCATGAGTCAACTCATGGCACTGTGAGCTGATTGGCACGCAAAAATTCTCCTTGGCATGCTAGTTTTCTGGCTTGGCACGACCTGTGAGTCAACTCATGAGTCGACCCACAAGGCATGAGTCGACTCATGAGTCGACCCCTGCTAATTTGAGCCAAGAATTTCCAGAAACACATTCTCTGGTTTTTGCAACAGAGGTCGACTCATGAGTCGACCCTTGAAGCATGAGTCGACTCATGAGTCGACCCCTGCGACAGGAAATGTCAGCAACGGCTATTTTTTTGCCCATTTTAATTGCCATTTATGCTTCCTAAAAATCCTCTAACGGCTCTTTATCTACCTAAATTTTTTCTAGAAACACATTCTCTGGTTTTTGCAACAGAGGTCGACTCATGAGTCGACCCTTGAAGCATGAGTCGACTCATGAGTCGACCCCTGCGACAGGAAATGTCAGCAACGGCTATTTTTTTGTCCATTTTAATTGCCATTTATGCTTCCTAAAAATCCTCTAACGGCTCTTTATCTACCTAAATTGTGCTTCTAATGCTACAAAATGCTTTAAATGGTGAAAGAAATTGCAGATTAAATAAGGATCAAACGTGAAATCAAATGAGCAGAGAAAAAGAGAAGAAGAGAAGAAAGGATCCGAAATTTGCAAGAAAAAGCCTGAGATCAATGAAAAATCCAAAAAAAAAAAGAGAGAGGATCCACAATATACCAGAGAGATTGTGAAAGAGAAAAGCAAGATCTTTTCAAGGAGAGAATTATTCACGCTATTGTTTCAACCTTGATCTAGAGATCGTTTCAAAGCTTTCAAGAGATCTTCAATCAACAATCAACCTCTTCTCAAGCATTCAAGCGTTCATCCACTTTGAGAAAATCTGAAAAAGGGGTTCTTCATTTGAGTAAAGCTTTTATTGTTATATTCGCTCATTTAAGGAGTTGTTATTGTATTAATCTGTGCTCTAAATTTTCTAACTCTTTGTGAGTTTTTGTTCTTGTTTTTGGAGGATTTCCAAAACAAGAAAAGGTTGATCCGAACCTGAAATCGGAGTGTTTTGGGTTTACTTGTACCCGGGAAAAAGTGTTCTAGCTTGGGATAGCTAGTGTCGGAGTTTCCGACGTTTTGTATTCGGGTTGAATACAAAGGATAGTGGATTGAAATTCCCAAGTAGGATCTTGGGGAGTGGATGTAGGTGCAAGGTTAGCACCGAACCACTATAAATCCTTGTGTTTGTGGTGTGCTTTATCTCTTCACTTTATTTCTTTATTATATTCTTGCATTCCGATTTAGGTAATTAATATTGAATTAAAGTCTTTGTTTTGATCTTCATAAGTAATCTGTTGGGCTTAAAATTTTTTAGAAACCCAATTCACCCCCCCCCCTCTTGGGTTGCATAGCTGGGCAACATTATGAAAGTGTTCCATATGTAATCAACCTCCTCCACGCTAATCCACATGCAAGAAAAAAAAATGCTACCCCATTTATTTTGGCATTTAGGTGGAGAAGTCCTTCTGATTTACTCCTCTTAAATTTCTTACCATATTCCACGTAATTCGTTTATTCCCTCATGTCATGTGATGACTCTTGGATTTATGGGTGCAGTAGAGAAGGAAGAATCCTTCTCTTGGAAGGAACTCCATGCCAAAAATAATTGGGATGCCCTTTATTATGTGCATTGAATTATGGAAGAGTCCATCTTATTTTGGACTCTTAGTTTCACGCCTATTCCATTATCCCACTCACCATAAGATGGCATCATAATTTTTCTACATAGAGGAAGGGTCCTTCTATATATAAAACACTTATTATTCCATGCTATAATCCTTGGATTCCATGCTAAAAAATTTATTTTGTGCGTGTAAGGATTAAGGGACGCCAAGAGTTGGCACCTCTTGGGAAATTATGTGGCACCCATTCATACCTTATATAAAGGGTGCCCCATAAGGGATAAAATCTGATCTAAGAGGGATTTAGGCATGGGATATTGTGAGAAAAAGATAGAAAAAATCTGAAAAGAAAAAGACAAGGAAAAGGGAGAAAAAAATGGAAAGGATGGAGGGATGGTCACCTTTGGAGATAATGGCAAAGGAAAGATCATCGGGATAGGTAACATTGGTATCACTCCCTCCAAATACATTGAGAATGTTTTATTAGTTAAAGGTTTAAAGCATAACTTACTTAGCATTAGTCAATTCTGTGATAAAGGATATAAAGTAAGTTTTGAATCATCTGTTTGCATTGTGACGAGTCCTATTAACGATGGCATTAAATTTATAGGACATAGGCATGGCAATGTTTATATGGTAGACTTGAATGATTTAACTAAATTAGACATGCAATGCCTAGTTTTCTTAAGTGCTAAAATAAATGAGACTAGTTGGCTGTGGCATCGTAGACTTGCACACATTAGCATGCATTCTCTCTCAAAATTAATTAAAAAGGATTTAGTTCTCGGTTTGCCAAAACTGAATTTTGAAAAGGATAGAATTTGTGATGCATGCCAATTAGGTAAACAAACTAGAGTATCATTTAAATCCAAAAACACTGTTTCAACTTCTAGACCTTTAGAGCTCTTACATATGGATTTATTTGGACAAACTAGAACCACTAGTCTAGGAGGAAAACGATATGGATTTGTAATAATTGATGATTACTCTCGTTTTACTTGGGTTTTCTTTTTAGCTCACAAAAATGAAACTTTTCAAATTTTCACGAAATTTCATCGAAAAGTCACTAATGAAAAAGGGTTTTCAATTCAAAATATTAGAAGTGATCATGGAACAGAATTTGAAAATCATAACTTTGAAAATTTTTGTGATGAAAATGGAATTGGCCATAACTTCTCTGCTCCTAGGACACCCCAACAGAATGGGGTAGTTGAAAGAAAAAATAGAACCTTAGAAGAAATGGCCCGTACCATGCTTTGTGAAAGCAACCTTCCAAGATATTTTTGGGCAGAAGCTATTAACACAGCATGTTATATTTTAAATCATGCTTTAATTAGACAATTTTTAAAGAAAACCCCCTATGAACTTTGGAAAGGAAGAAAACCAAATATTGCATATTTTCATATTTTTGGTTACCGATGTTTTGTATTAAATAATGGCAAAAAAAAACTTGGTAAATTTGATGCAAAATCAGATGAAGCAATCCTTCTAGGTTACTCCTCCACTAGTAAAGCATTTAGAGTTTTCAACAAAAGAACTTTAGTAGTTGAGGAGTCCATACATGTTGTCTTTGATGAATCTAACGATCTTCCTTCAAGGAAGAATGAGGGTGTTGATGATGCAGATCCACTAATAAAAGGTATGAAGGAGATCACTCTGAAAGACTCAGCAACTCCAGAAGACAAGGATCAAGAAGTCAAACAAAATGAGAAAGGTGAAGAAATTCAAGAACAACCTCAAGGTACAAATGACTTACCCAAGGAATGGAGGTATGTTCACAACCACCCTAAGGAGTTAATAATTGGTGATCCTATGCATGGGGTAAAAACCCGTTCTTCACTAAAAGATGCAGTTAATCATTGTGCCTTTGTATCTCATTTTGAACCTAAAACTTTTGAAGAAGCTGAAAATGATCATAATTGGATTAATGCTATGCAAGAGGAACTTAATCAATTTGAAAGAAATAATGTTTGGACCTTAGTATCAAGACCTAAAGATTATTCAATAATTGGCAGAAAATGGGTCTTTAGAAACAAATTAGATGAGCACGGAAATGTAATTAGAAATAAAGCAAGACTGGTTGCTAAGGGATATAATCAAGAAGAAGGAATTGATTTTGATGAAACCTTTGCACCCGTTGCTAGATTAGAAGCTATTAGACTTCTACTTGCATATGCTTGCTTTATGAAATTCAAATTATTCCAAATGGATGTTAAAAGTGCATTTTTAAATGGATATATTTCTGAAGAAGTATTTGTAGAACAACCCCCTGGATTTGAAAATCATGCTTTTCCCAATCATGTCTTTAGATTAAATAAAGCTTTATATGGTCTAAAACAAGCACCTAGAGCATGGTATGAAAGGCTAAGCAAATTTCTACTAAATAATGGTTTCTCAAGAGGCAATGTAGATACAACTCTATTTATTAAAAGAAACCAAAATGATATGCTAATTGTACAAATTTATGTTGATGACATAATTTTTGGGTCTACTAATGAATCCCTTTGTCAAGACTTTGCTAAGCTTATGCAGGGAGAGTTCGAGATGAGCATGATGGGAGAACTCACCTTCTTCCTCGGACTCCAAATCAAACAATCAAAAGAGAAAATCTCCATCACCCAAAGCAAGTACACCAAGGAACTACTCAAAAGATTTGGAATGGAGAACTGCAAACCAATTGGCACACCAATGAGTCCCTCAAGTAAGCTTGACAAGGATGATGAAGGTAAAAGCGTAGACTTAAAATACTACAGAGGTATAATTGGTTCATTATTATATTTAACTGCAAGTAGGCCTGATATCATGTTTAGTGTTTGCTTATGTGCAAGATATCAATCTAATCCTAAGGAATCTCATTTGAATGCTGTTAAAAGAATCCTTAGATACTTAAATGGTACACAAACTATAGGGTTATGGTACTCTAAGGACTCACAAATTAATTTGTTAGGATATTCTGATACTGATTTTGCTGGATGTAAATTAGATAGAAAAAGCACAAGTGGAACTTGCCAATTTCTTGGAGTAAACCTAATCTCATGGTTTAGCAAGAAATAAAATTCGATGGCACTGTCTATGGCTGAGGCCGAATACATTACAGCCGGAAGTTGTTATGCTCAAATCTTGTGGATTAAGCAACAACTCGAAGATTTTGGAATCAAACTTAATGAAACACCAATAAAATGTGATAATACAAGTGCCATAAATCTATCTAAAAATCCAATTCAACACTCAAGATCTAAACATATTGAAATAAGACATCATTTCATAAGAGAACATGTTCAAAACAAAAATATAATTCTTGAATATGTTTGCATTGAAAATCAATTAGCTGATATCTTTACAAAGGCCCTCAGTGAGGATAGATTCTGTGAAATTAGGAGAAATCTAGGAATTCTAGATCCATTTGTCTGAAATTTCTCAATTTCCAAAGAATAGATGTCAAAAACTCTTAGAGCTCAATTTTTAACATCTATCCTGGTCTCAAAAGCTCAGATTTATCACTCTAAAAACTTATCATTGAGCAAAATTCCTTCTCTCAAAATTTCGAATTTTTTTGGAATTTATTTGTATTTTTCCTGAATTTCTGAACTTCATGAGTCGACCCCCATGAGTCGACTCAATGGCAAACTTGTAAATCCCACAAACTTCCCACGGGCTCATTGTTTTTAAACGGGAACCCTGTTTGTGAGACGACTCATCTTCTCATCGTCTTCCTTCCGAAAGCCGTTCTTTCCAACTCTTTCTTGCTCCAAAACCAAGGATTTATCTCAAGGCAATTCTCCCTTCTCCTCTCCACCAAAAATCGCCTCTTTCAAAAGGACTTTCTGTGCTTTCTCGCTTTGCTTGGGGTGGTTTGAACGTGCCCTAGCACTTCATCGAACTTCCAAAATCCACTTCTTTTCTCCACTAAAATTTCTCTTTACTCTCTTGTGATCCCTCCTCCTCTCAATTCAAGTCTTCTTGTCTGCTACTTTATTGGATATGGCTCCAAAGATGAAACTTCCCCAAAGAAGGAAATCAATCCGTGAGCCTGAGGAAATTGTCCGAAAGAAAAGGCATGCTCAGTCTTCCAATGTTCCCGATCCAGTTTCAGTACCTGCTTAAGGTCTCTCTCAATCCTCCATAAGCCCCAGTGTAAATCCTCTTTCTGATAGAAAAATAGAAACCGGAAAAAATATAGATTTTCGGTTCTTTGAGAAAGAAGGCTTTACTTTTGCTACCAAGATCAAAAATCAAGGATGGGAACTTTATTGCTCTCTTAAGGAAGTCACCTATGTTGATCTAGTTAGAGAGTTCTACTAGAACCTACATTATGGAAGTGGGTCAGTGACTTCAACAGTCAAGGGGATTGACATATGCTTGGATTCTAGGATATTGGGAGAAATACTTCAGTTGCCTAGTGAAGGATATTCATATATGGAACTCCCAATTAAAGAAGAAGGGATCAGAATTATCTTAGGAGAAACTTTTTCAGGAAATTTAAACAAATTGGAAGCAAAGCTATTATCCATTGAGATGAGGGTCCTGCATCAGATTGTAACAAAACTCTTCTTTCCTAGAGTGGTAGACATGACTTACTTTCCGGCAGAGATGTATGTGTCATGTTTCATATCATCACTCAGACCCCCCTAAACCTCCCTGCACTTATGATAGAGGCCATGAGAGAAACTTTGAACAGATCCAAGGCACACTTGCCTTATGGTATGGCTCTTACTAGAGTATTTAGGAGGTTTGGAGTTACCTGTGAGGGGGAGACTGCTACCAAGCTCTCACATGTGGACACTTTCAACCAACACAGCCTGCACCGAATGGGAATTACAAAGACTATTGGTGGTTGGATCAAGGGCTCTGAAGAAAGAGCTGAGGAGAGAGTTGAGGAAAGAGCTGAAGACAGAACTGAAGGCAGAGTAGAAGAAGAAGGTCCATCTTCTCCTGTACATGACTTCAGGGCAGCTTCACCAGATACCCAGTTCATTCCTGATACTGAGGCTGGCCCTTCTGAGTTTACTAGGATGCCAACACCAGTGTATCAGCCAGAGAGCAGAGCACCTCATTCAGAGTTCAGACTGGCTGATGATCAGATCGAGCATATATCTCAGCGTGTGGCTTCTTTGCTGTCTAGCCAATGGAGTAGTACTTCTTTTGCACCTGGAGCTACCTCTTCTGATCAGACCATTACTCCCCACATCTCCACTGTATTTCAGATGATTTCAGATCAGTCCGTCAGGATACAGCAGCTTGAGGACACAGTCTGGAGACTAACTGGCAGAGTTCTTGACTTGCAGGGGCAAGTCCTTGCATTGGCCCATCCCCAGCCACAGGAGTCTACTATTGAGGTCACAGACCTCACTGCAGAAGCTGGCAGGCTCAGAGGAGCACTAGAAGGTGGATATGAATTACTGAGGAAAGAGATCCGAGGATCGAGTGAGCATGCTACCACCCAGTTCACTGCTCTACTTCAATCTGTTTTTAGAGCACTGAACGTACTTGATTCTATTAGACTCACCCTTTCTGTTCAGTCCCTAGCATCTCAGCGTTCTCAGCCACCCAGTTCATCTCGCTCTCCTGCTCGTGGCAGAGGCAGACGGGGTAGAGGACGCACTTCTGATCCATCATCTCCTCACCCTATATCTGATGACTCCGATCATTGACTTATCTTGATCTTTACTAGGTCCTAGGAGTTAGTATCTTGTTCTAGGATCTATACCTTGAGGCCATGTATTGACAATTAGCTGGTTGAATTTTATTTTTAAGAACTATGTATTGAAACAATTATGATATTAATGGAATCATCTTTTACCTATATTTCTACCTCTTTGTAATGATCATATTTTGGTTATATATTTTCTTCTTGAAATATTGTTTTCTTCTTGTTGTTGTTTGCTGTTGATAATTGCTATATTAAGGGGGAGCAAACATCTGTAAAAAACTCTAAAGAGGAAGAAATTAAAGAATGTTTCAGAAAAAGGAAGAGTTAACTATGTTTGATGATGTCAAAAAGGGGGAGAAATTAAACAAAAACAAAAATTGAAATTAGATAAAAAGCAAAACCCTAAATTATGAGAAATTAAAAAAGGGGGAGAAATTAAACAAAAACAAAGATTGGAAGATTAAACCAAACTTGAGAAATTAAACAAAAATTGGAAGATTAAAAAAAAATATATATATATATTAGGAAACAAATATTGGAGAAATTAAACGAAAACAAGGATTGAAAGATTAAACAAAACTTTGAGAAAATTGGTATCAAAATTTGGTATCAGACAGAACTTAAACAAAAAAATCATCCATCAAAAGCAAAATCATAAGTACAATGCAAATAAGTATTTTTTTTATATGCTCTGATATATTTCGAAATTCAAACTTGCTCTGATACATCTTTTGAAATTTTATTCACCTTGATACATCTTAAGAAATTTGTTTTACTCTGATACACCCTACAATTTCTTTTAACTTGCTCTGATACATGATAAAATTTGATCTGATACAGTGAGAAAGTTTTTCTGATATATTATAAATTTGCTCTGATACAGTGTGAAATTTTCTCTGACATTTGCTCTAATACAGTGTGAAATTTTCTCTGATATATTATAAATTTTTTTTTTTTGCTCTGATACATTCTGATATCATTGTAAAAATTATTTTTCTTGCTCTAATACATTGCAAAAGTTATTTATCTTCTCTTGCTCTGATATATCTTGAACTCAAAATGATCTAATACCCTTTTCAAATCTTTAAGAAAATGGACAAACTATTTTTGCATTTATATTACATGCCAAAAGAATCATACTCTTTTCAAGCATATACACCTATAATGGATTCTTTTGAAATTAATGCATTAACATAAATATTTTTATTCAAATATTTTGTCATCATCAAAAAGGGGGAGATTGTTGCTCCTAGATTGATTTTGATGATTACAAAGCAGATTGAAGGGATATAAATAATTTTAAAATGAAAAAGTCCTTATGCTCTTCAAGGGCAAAATCATAATTTCACTAAAATCCTGATTTGATAGTACCATTTGGTAGAACAAATGATTTGAAATCTATTGGTGAAAATTTCATTATGTTTGGACTTATATTTTTGAAGTTATGAAGGTTTGAAGTGCATGAGTCGACTCATGAGTCAACTCATGGCACTGTGAGCTGATTGGCACGCAAAAATTCTCCTTGGCACGCTAGTTTTCTGGCTTGGCACGACCTGTGAGTCGACTTATGAGTCGACCCACAAGGCATGAGTCGACTCATGAGTCGACCCCTGCTAATTTGAGCCAAGAATTTCCAGAAATGCATTCTCTGGTTTTTGCAACAGAGGTCGACTCATGAGTCGACCCCTGAAGCATGAGTCGACTCATGAGTTGACCCCTGCGATGGGAAATATCAGCAACGGCTATTTTTTTGCCCATTTTAATTGCCATTTATGCTTCCTAAAAATCCTCTAACGGCTCTTTATCTACCTAAATTATTTTCTCTTGCTTCTAATGCTACAAAATGCTTTAAATGGTGAAAGAAATTACAGATTAAATAGCAGATCAAACGTGAAATCAAATGAGCAGAGAAAAAGAGAAGAAGAGAAGAAAGGATCCGAAATTTGCAAGAAAAAGCCTGAGATCAACGAAAAATCCAAAAAGAAAAAGAGAGAGGATCCACAATATACCAGAGAGATTGTGAAAGAGAAAAGCAAGATCTTTTCAAGGAGAGAATTATTCACGCCTATTGTTTCAACCTTGATCTAGAGATCGTTTCAAAGCTTTCAAGAGATCTTCAATCAACAATCAACCTCTTCTCAAGCATTCAAGCGTTCATCCACTTTGAGAAAATCCGAAAAAGGGTTCTTCATTTGAGTAAAGCTTTTATTGTTATATTCGCTCATTTAAGGAGCTGTTATTATATTAATCTGTGCTCTAAATTTTCTAACTCTTTGTGAGTTTTTGTTCTTGTTTTTGGAGGATTTCCAAAACAAGGAAAGGTTGATCCGAACCTGAAATCGGAGTGTTTTGGGTTTACTTGTACCCGGAAAACAAGTGTTCTAGCTTGGGATAGCTAGCGTCGGAGTTTCCGACGTTTTGTATTCGGGTTGAATACAAAGGATAGTGGATTGAAATTTCCAAGTAGGATCTTGGGGAGTGGATGTAGGTGCAAGGTTAGCACCGAACCACTATAAATCCTTGTGTTTGTGGTGTGCTTTATCTCTTCACTTTATTTCTTTATTATATTCTTGCATTTCGTCTTTAGGTAATTAATATTGAATTAAAGTCTTTGTTTTGATCTTCATAAGTAATCTGTTGGGCTTAAAATTTTTTAGAAACCCAATTCAACCCCCCTCTTGGGTTGCATAGCTGGGCAACATTATGAAAGTGTTCCATATGTAATCAACCTCCTCCACGCTAATCCACATGCAAGAAAAAAAAATGCTACCCCATTTATTTTGGCATTTAGGTGGAGAAGTCCTTCTGATTTACTCCTCTTAAATTTTTTACCATATTCCACGTAATTCGTTTATTCCCTCATGTCATGTGATGACTCTTGGATTTATGGGTGCAGTAGAGAAGGAAGAATCCTTCTCTTGGAAGGAACTCCATGCCAAAAATAATTGGGATGCCCTTTATTATGTGCATTGAATTATGGAAGAGTCCATCTTATTTTGGACTCTTAGTTTCACGCCTATTCCATTATCCCACTCACCATAAGATGGCATCATAATTTTTCTACATAGAGGAAGGGTCCTTCTATATATAAAACACTTATTATTCCATGCTATAATCCTTGGATTCCATGCTAAAAAATTTATTTTGTGCGTGTAAGGATTAAGGGACGCCAAGAGTTGGCACCTCTTTGGAAATTATGTGGCACCCATTCATACCTTATATAAAGGGTGCCCCATAAGGGATAAAATCTGATCTAAGAGGGATTTAGGCATGGGATATTGTGAGAAAAAGATAGAAAAAATCTGAAAAGAAAAAGACAAGGAAAAGGGAGAAAAAAATGGAAAGGAAGGGAAGAGAAAAAGGAAAGCATGTGATGCTTGTCTTAAAATCAGATTATTCAAGTGTTGAACATTAAATCTAATTTTTGTGTGGTGTATTTTTGTGAGAAAAGGTACCTAGAGTAGTCTTAGTAGAGGTCTTAAAGGCATACAAGTAGTGGTGCAATGTATTTTTACAAAGGACGATCGACAGCAATCTTACGAAGAAGGCTGCAATACTACATCGAATTAGAGAGGGCCCTGATCAGTTTCGTGTGGATCACCGTTGGAGGACTTCTACTTTAGAGTCTTGTGGAGATCTCACGATTACCAGATCATCATCTTCATATTGGTATATAGCTTCTGATCTCTTCTTGTTATACATGCTTATGTTGTTTGAGTGTAATTATCAAGGTGTTTCTAAGACTTTGTGTTCCGATAGTCTAGTTTAATTATTAAACATATTTTCAATTATTGAATGCATATAAAAATTTTTAAAATTTACATTCCACTACATTATCGAAACCCAACATTACACATAAAGTAAATTGATTAAGGGTCTAATTGGATTAGATCATGTTTGCAAGATGAACATGCTAGCATATGTTGCAAATCCTAGCTCCTTGTTTTGAATCGGGTTCAAAATTGGTTCTGGATTGGACAAATTAAATCGAATAAACTCAAACCAAATTTGGGTCCAACTTGAGTTAACCCTTGGTTAGTTAATCAAAGAAAATTGTGCCCCAAACTTGACATCCCACACACCAGAGATTCTCTCTCTGATGCATGGTGAATTTTTTTGTGCATGAGTTTCAAGTTGGTGTCCCATGGGATGGGATGCCCCTTTCTTGGTTCATATCCTATTATTTCATAATGAATAATTTGTGAAAGTTTGTGATCTAATTCTAGGTGCAGAGGAGTCCTTCTATGGCTAAATCACTTCATGAATTAATCATGAAAATTGGATAAAAATCAAACCCTAGCTAACCCTTATCCATGCGCCACCTAGAGACCAAGTTGTTTTGGTCTCTTAAAATTTATTCATGCCAAGTCTTTCTTCAAATTTTTTCTCATGCCCAACTTAGATTAGCAACTCCTTTTTGGACCCTTAGATGGCCTTATGCACTGATCAAGGGTGGAGAAGTGAGGCACCAAATTAGAAGTTGCACGACTCTTTGGAGAAACACTAGAGAATTAATTCTGAAGAGTCATTCTGCGTGAAGCAACTCTTGAAATTAGTTCTGATGCTTTCATGTAGTAGATAAAGCTTGGACCGATGTGTGAAGGGTGGAACGATGTGAATTTGGAAGTGAGAATTGGCTTCAAAGGGCGCGAGTCAATCCCAAATGCATCTGATCTCCAGATATAAAAAGGGAGGCACGTCGGAGTTGATTCATCGGATGAAGTTCCTATCTCTTCTTTTTTACACCTCTCTCTCTATTGTCCAATTGCTTTCTTTCTTTTCTTATTAGGAAAAGTCTTAAAATAGTAAGAACAAGTCCAATTTTAGGATAAGAGCCTAGGAAGAGATATAAGGAAGACAAAAAGATAAGAAAGGTAGAGATAAAAAGGCTAGGAGGAGAGGAAAGAAGCCCGAGGGTTCTAGTGCTCGAGAAAATTCTTGGAGAAAAAATTTTAAAGGAGGAATCAAATTAAAGAGTTGGTGTCTTGGTCAAAGCCTTGTATGGATCAACATTAGAGGGTGAACACATGGGCGCCTGGTGGAAGTTCTGTCGGAAAATTAGAATATAGCGCTACAGGTTTTTTTCTATACCTTCAATATGTTATAAAAATGTTTCATATGTTTGTTAATCATCAAGGAGGTTCTGGTTTAAGGTTTAATGTTTAAAATTTCTTACTTTAAATTTTTGAAATCCATGCTTCTACTGTACCATCATAACTCTACATCAAGATCAATTCGAAGTCAAAATTAGACCAATTCAAAGCAAAGATCAAGTCCAAGCCAAGGCAAATAATAAGAAGGAATCAAGTAGAACCCAAGGGCTCTCAAACAAAACTCATAACTCTCATGGTAAGGGGCTCTCAAGCTCCCATGTATTATTCTATTTTTCTCTTGTAGGACAACATATCCTTAAGCACATGTGCTGAGGCAAAAATTAAACAAGACCACAGTAGATATCAAACCCAAAGATGGAATGAAGACCAACATGAGGTAAAGACAACCAAAGATCTAGGTCATCAGAAGACTAGCCTCAAAAGATCAATATCACCAAAAGGCCAAAGCCATCAAAAGATAAATTTGAGCAAACTAAGATCGGGCTATCAAGCAAAAGGCTAACAATCAAGATGAAGAATCAAGGTTAAGGTAAAGTTCGATGCCAAGATGAAGCCTAAGGCCGAGCTCTTGATATGGACCATCCAAAAATCGACCTCCGAAGGTTGACCCCCAAAAAGGTGAACTCCTAAAAGCCAAACTCTCAAAGGTCAACCTTCCGAAGCCAAGCTCTCAAAATTCAAAATAAAGTGATTTAAGAATGCCAACTAATGAAGGCTGACTAAAAGCAAACCAACTAAAAAATGGGATAACACAATCTAATTATCTATTATTTTTTTTACTCCAAAGCTCGACTTAATCTGAAATTAGAAGGTCTAGCCAGAGCCAGATTGACAAGTTTTCTTATCTTTCGTACATAGATCTGTAACTCAAGATCTTGGCAACTAAGAAGCGGGGGCTAATCAATAAGGACCCCTAAAGGCCGCTCACTTTTCAATTAGCCAACGGCCCATGAAGACCTTAGTTGAACAGAAAGTAGGGGCTAATCTTTAAGGACCTCCAACATTCGTCGATCCAATCCATATGGACAAAAGATCTTGACAGATCGAGAAGTGGGAGCTAACCTATAAGGACCCCCAAAGGCCGTGCTCTCTTTTTAGTGAGCCAATGCCTATGAAGACCCCGATTGATTGACAATCGAAAGCTAACCTAACAAAATATTCAGAGGCTAACCTAAAAGGACCCTCAGTCCATCAACTTCGGCAACAAATGAGGACTAATCTACAGGACCCTCAAAGGCCCCTCACTTTTTAGTAAGTAGAGCCGATGAAGACCTTAATGACTAAGAAGTTGCAAACACCGAGATGATGTGATCCTTTGCCTCACCAAAAGCTACAGACACATGAGCTCAGCTAGAATGATGCTCTTGGTACATCTTCGATAATTCAAAATTACTCCCTTCATTTGATCCAATTCTGACTCAGACTTGGAAGTAGGGGCTTTTGTTGGGGGGTGATCTTGTACTAACTAAAGATAGGGCAAATGGAAGATCCAAATAAGTTCGAACCTTGCCGATCCCACCTTCTAGTCAAACAATCTTGAGTGGTACTATCAGTCTCTTAATTTTGGCCATCGATCCTAGTCACTAGCACTAGGGAGACACCCCTACTAGCCATGCAATTGGTCAATCCGAGGCCCCCTTACCATACTCGATCTAATCAGCAAATCCCATGCCTCTCTTCAAATTCAAATGATAGTGGCATGACAACTTGCCATAGAGCAGATAACAAAGAAGATAATGGACATATCTCATCTGATAAGTCAATGTTAACCATCTAAGCCAGCATTCCCAATCAGACAAGAAATAAAGCAAGAGACAATAGGCATATTGTTGGTTTTCAAGGTGATTTGCATGCAAAAATTTTTTCGATTATCCTAATCACAGTGGAAGCAGATATAAAAATAAATTTATATCTAAGCATGTAGATTCAAAATCTAAATTACACCTAGGATCATCTAACATGCATAAATAAATTTAAGATATAGATCTAAAATTATAAAATAGGAAAGAAAAATTATACCTGAATGCTTTTCCTTTTTCTTCCTCGAATCGGATCCTAAGGATGTCCAAGGTTCGCATCTGAGCCACACAAGTGCTCGACTTTTACTGGTATCCACACAGAGATGATCTCGATCAAAGCTTTGAAGCCATCGGTGTGCTAGCATCCTTGCAGGTTTCACTCTTTGGCTTGGATCTAGGCCCTTTTCCTTATATTACTTGAAGTAGCGATTGGCAGGTTTCTAGGGATTGAACCTGATCACCAAGAAAGATCAAGAATCCTTCTTGATCTTTTATTTTCTCTCTAAAACCTCCCTTTTCTCTCAGATCTGATCTAGAGGAGGGAGATATGGGGCATGGAAGGGTGGGAAAAATGAGGGAAGAGGGGGTGGAACATAGGCTTGCGGCAAGAAAGAAAAGGAACTCTCAAAAATCCCACACGCCCCAACTCTCTTCTTTTTTTTTGTCGCACAAATCAAAGGTAATTTCCCCACCAAAAACCAACTCTAATCAGGTTAGAATTGGTTTGAATTTGTTAGGCTCAATCCCTATCTAGATAGGTGTCCTAACTAATCAAGAAACCATGTAAAAACCACTCCACACCCCTTCATGCCCACCAAAGAAAAAACCAACAAGAAAAATCACCACCCCATCCCTTTTATGGTCAGGCACTTGGAGAGAAAAGCCTAGAGAACCTGGGCTCAAAGTTTTAGGGTCAATTTGATTCAAACTGGGTCCAAATTGAGTTCAAATTGAGCCTAAATTGAATCAAATTTGAAAGGCTATCAAGCCTGATCCAATCAGGATTAAAATTTGAATCTAATTTGGATAATTGAATCCAATTAGTATTAAATTAAATTAATCTTAATTATACTAAATTTAATTTAAATTAATTAAGACTTAATTTATAATTTAATCAATTTTAATTAAATTATAATATTTATAATTAAGTCTCTGTACTAACAATTAGCAGTCATTGAATCTATAATACTTACAAATTAGCAGTTTCTAAATTAAAACCATCAATTCAATTGATAATTTAAATATCATCCAAACTGTTGATCGAGTCAAGCTCTATTAGCATGTAACCCCTCAGGTTCTATTTTGTCTGGTAGTGAGACATACCATGATCTCCATCACAGTATCATCGAAACTTTTTTCGATGTACTAGAATGATTCCAACTTACCTCAAACAGGGATTGTTGATCTAAAAATGATCCTAGTGAGTTCTCACAATCCACCAATGATGTCTAACAGCATATAGTAGTAGCCTAATAAAATAGAAAAATAAACTTCTAGGTACAATTACCATATGTTATAGTCCTTCTATCATGAGTTTTGACTAGATGGAGGTCATCGTGAACTCATCAAACCTCATCATCAGTCATATGCCAGATTGGCTCGACTCGAATGTAGGAAAAAAAATAATTTTCCTCCAGGATGCCCAGGTTGCATTTAAAATTTTTTTTATTTTTTATTTATTTAATGATAAAATTTTTATCTAAAATACAGTAGAATCAGAGATCAAATTTCAAATTATCTGATATAAACCTTCATGGAGGCCTAGATGTGCAGGCCCTTTACTTCGCATGCACATCAGACACTGCAAGAAAGTAGGATGAACTCCAATCCAATTGACTTAGCAACTCAATCAATCGAGAGATGAGATGTGCTAGTGTGACATCTCATACTAGCAGGTGGGATGTCCAAAGAGACCCCACACCCAAAGGAAGAGGGGTGGCAACAAGGGAAGAGGCCAAAGGAAAGATAGGACCTCTCTCTTATCACACCTCTCTCTCTCTTTTCTCTTCTCTCAATCTGATTTGTTTGCTATGCTATTGCTATGCATCCATAGGTAGAGATCCTCTCTATTTGTAGATGATTCTCATGATCCAATAAGATTAGGACTCTTAATTCAAATCTGATTTGAATTGATCCAATACTCATGAAAAAAAGATTCCTATATGAGATATAATTGTCATCACATATGATAATCAATTTGCACCCAATCTCTCACCCACTTAGGACACCCCAAATAAGCACCAAATTAGGTTTTGGTCATGCTTCATGAGGAAGTATTCCCAGCGTAAGTAGAAGTACTCATATCTCATCCAAAATAGGTCTGATTCGAATCCGATTCGAAGCTGGTTCAAAATAATTTTAAAATACTATCAATCTCAAACTCTTTAGAACTTTTGTACCAAGTCTAACTTAGATTTTAGATCCATTTAAGTTTAATTAATTTAGATCTAATCTAAAATTAATTAGTATTTAAATTTAATCTTTCATATGTTCTATGAATCATAGATCTGAAACTGTTCATCTCCAGGATCGAACCTGAACCACATGTATAGTGCTAGCTAGACATAGTGAACTCTTCAATCTCGTTTAATCCATAACTTAATTCTCAATCAAGTTAGCTTATATGTTCAATCAAGTCTAGTACTTTCAAATTGGATATATAAATATAGGTCATTCTTTCCTACTTTGTCTGACTTGTATGCGTGACTCCATAGGTTCAAACATTAAGTCGGTAGCACAGGAACCAATTCCTACACTAATCGAGATACCATCTAGCAATAGTTTTGGACGTCCAGATAGGTTGAATTATCATAAAAAAATATTTCAAAATCCATACACATGGTTACCTCGTAATTCATCTTTTTGACCATGGATGCTCTATGATGGTCTCAGGTTAATTGTCAACCGAGATTGCTTTATCCGCATTGTATTTCAACCTTTCAAATCTATCTCATAGATTACCCTGGCCAAGGATTTACTAAATTAAAATATAGCAATACATTAACTCCAATAATCTAAAGGGGTTAGTTCCATCTTGATCCATACTTTATCATTTGTGATGACAATTATATCTTATATAAGAATCCTTCTTTTATGAGTATTAGACCAATTCAAATCAGATTTGAATTAGAAGTCCTAATCTCATTGGATCATGAGAATCATCTATAAATAGAGAAGATCTCTACTATGATGCATAGCAATAGCATAGCAAATAAATCAGATTGAGAGAAGAGAAGAGAGAGAGAGGTGTGAGAAGAGAGAGAGGTCCTATCTTCCCTTTAGCCTCTCCCCTTGTTGCCACCCCTCTTCCTTTGGGTGTGGGGTCTCTTTGGGCATCCCACTTGCTAGTGTGAGGTGTCACACTAGTACATCTCATCTCTCTATTGATTGAGTTGTTAAGCCAATTAGATTAGAGTTCATCCTACTTTCTTGCAGTGTCTGACGTGCATGCGAAGTAGAGGACCTACACATCCAGGCCTCTGTGAAGGTTTATATCAGATAATTTAAGATTTAATCTTTGATTATTTGATCATTAAATAAGTAGAATATTAAAAAAATTTTAGACACAACCTGGGCATCTTGGAGGGAAACTATTTCCCTTCCCTTCAACTGATATCAGAGCAGGCCTGAAATATATGCATACAAAATAAAATTTTTTAAGATTTTTTATATGAGATATAATTAAAATCTTTTGTAATACATTAAATTTTATTTAAATCTATTTATATAAATTTTTTTATCTAATTTTGATTGGATTAGAGGTGCCTAATCATTGGTTAATTGATGTTGTTATAAATCTGTTATAACAAAATTCTGTTGTTACTGAATTTTTTATGAAAAAATAATATGAATTAAAATTTATTTTAAATATATTTTAATAAAATTTTAATATTATTATTTTCTTTATGAAATAAGATTTATTTCAGATTTAAATTTGATCCATTTCAATGGATATTTAGTTCTGAATCCTATCATAATTCAGTACTACGCAAAAATAGATTTTATCAAAAATTAATTTCTTGTACATTCATATTTGCATCAAATTAATTTTTTATTTGATATCAAATTTGAAATTAGTATTTTATAATTAGTATAAGATATATTTTAAATTTGATATGATATATATAATACATCAAATCTACTTGGATTAGATAAAGAACATAATTGATAAAATTAAAGATATATTCATAACATAAAATAGTTTTGTCAATAATTGCATGTTGATGCAATTATATATGAAATTGAATTTTAAATCCTAGTAGCCTAGTACTTGGATTGATGAGATCACCAGACCATCCGGTCATAAGAGATTTAAGAGATTAATCTCTCTTTTGCCTATTCGATGGATTCTCTTATGACATGTAGGGGTGTCGTTGTGATTCAGTTTCATGAAGAAAAAAAGTGAACAAATTTTTATATATTATTTTGATCATAAATATATTTAGATTAGATTTAAAATAATTTATGATTTATTATAATAGGATAAAATTTAGATATAAAATTATTTTAGATCAGAATTACATGTTGCATATGATGTAATTGATATTGATCTAAAAATTATCATGATACATAAGATGTATGAATGAAGTTTAGATTATACCTATGTATGTTTAATTTTTAAACATATTATAAAAATTAATTTTATATGTTGAAACATAAAGTAAGCTTCACCTGAAACTCTTGTAGAATATTTCTACAAACTGCAACTCACGTTTCACACACTTAATTTTGAATTAAGTTTTGAATGATCTAGATTTGAGAATTGAAGATCATTAAGACACCACATAATGTAATGGGTAATAGGTTAGCATGAATCAGATCCTTCTAATAGGTTAGACCTAAAGTTAGGAACACATATAGATCAAGTAGAGAAATTGATTAAATCTATCTAGTGTTGAATTAGATTAGGTCTGTATTTTTCTAAATCAATCTCAATAGTTGAAGTTTGATCAAGTCCATGTGCTTGACCATAATAAATGGATCATGATCATGGCTTCATGGTTAAGCTTGAATCTTCTGGTGTACCCAATCAAAATTAATTAACCAGCTGGTGTCTAATGTAAGTTTGGCAGATTCGATCAAGTGGTTTTTCATTGAGAGCTATTCACCTAGATGTATCTACAAGAAGTTAAGGGCAGATCCCTACCGCTGATCTCACTTATCTGGCTAACATGGTAGATTATATTTTGATTAGATTACTAGTCGATTTGTGTAGACCTATGCCATTACGGTGAATCAGTGTGACTAATTTAGGTGTCTTTAGACTAGCTTGTGCTTAATCCTTTACATGACTTGGTGAAGTCAGTGGGAGCATTTGCAGCTTGCAGGTCGACTTCTTCTCTTATTCTCAGATCAATTAAATCAAATTCTCTAAATTATTAGGTCTATGAAGTAATAAAGTTATAAGATAACTTGGTCATTGCCTCCCATTAAGATGTGTGATAGTGAGTTTAATATTCCAAATAGGCATTGAAGGAGCCACACGCCTGGTGTCTATTATATATTAGAATTATCATTCATCATATGACCATCATGATATACCTTCAGATCAATGCTCAGGTTGGCTGAGCCACACTCAGGCCTGGACATCCATTTGTTGGATGCAGTTGGTGTGTCATGTTAATGGTTGGACCTACCAGGATTTTCAGTGGAGGCGTCACATGCCTACTGAAGGGACACCGTGGCAGAACCCATTGCTAGAAGTTGTTTGGAGAAATAATTAGTTATGAACATACCTATGGATGCACTAAGATTGGCCGTGCCACACTCGGGCCTGAATGCAATCCATGTGGATTCTAATACCCGCTAAGGAATTAATGTAATTCCTCAAGTTGGAGGTAAATGCTACCAACTTGTTAAAAATAGTGAGAGAATCTTTAGACTAAAGTCCATATCTTCAAAATTAAAAAAAAATAATTCATATACTAATAGACTAATATTTTCTCCTTTCATTTATGATCAATATACTATCCCTTCATTTACTGTTGGACAGCGACAAGCTCATCGGATCCAACTTCGATAGCTGGTATCAAAAATTGAAGATCGTGTTGGAGCATGAAAAGATTTTATGTATTCTTATGGATCATGCACCTGAAGAACCTACAGCCAATGCTCCTCATACTGTGAGAGACACTTACATGAAATGGCTCAATAACCACACAACTGTGCATTGCATGATGAGGGTAGCTATGAATGACAAACTTAGTCGTAAGTTCGAGGAGTGCAGTCTGAGGAGATGATTCAAATATTGAATGAGTCCTTTGACATCCCTGAGAATGCAGAGAGACATAAAACCTCCTGCACAGTATTCAATGTCCGTATGCGAGAAGATACTTCAGTCATCGATCATGTATTATATATGATTGAGCAGATTGAATGCCTTAGCAAACTTGGCTTTCTGTTGTATGAACAGTTAGACAAGGATGTTATCCTTAATTCGCTACCGAAATCCTACCTACACTTTCTCAGTCATTATAGAATGATGAAGCCTGTGGTAAACTACCATGGTTTGCTAGGGTTACTGCAAACTTTTGAAAAAGATCACCAGCTTCAGAAAGAGCCAGTAAATTTAGTGGGAGGATCATCTGTAAGGCGTCAATCCTCTAGAAGAGAAAAGAAAAAAAAGGTACAGAAATTTCATGCCATCGATCCCAAGCAGAGCAAACCATCAAAAGTTGATAAGAGCCAGGTAGAGTGCTTCTTCTGTAATAAGCTGGATCATTAGAAAACTAATTGTCCAGCTCATATAGCCACCCTTGACCCAAACAGGCCTAAGAACAAGAAAAAGAGGCAAGTGGTTGCTTCACAAGGTAATTATATGATAACACCTTATAATTTCTCTATTTGTAATACTCCTATCTTGATATTAGATACCGAAAGTCCTATTAATATATGCAATTCATTGCAGGGACTACAGATAAGTAAAAAATTTCAAAAGGGCGAGCGATTCCTTAACATTGGAGATGGAAGTCTTGTTCTAGTTCTGACCTTGAGAACTTTACAGCTTGTCTTCGAGTCTAGAAGTGTCATGTTGGATGATTGTCATTACTGTCCCTCCTTTATGATGAATGTCATTTTTGTAGGCCTTTTGGCCAAACTTGGTTACAAGTTTATGCATGGACAATTGAAACATGACATATATACAATATCACGGCCTGTTAGTGTAATGTACACACCTAGTAAATGCCTCAAATAAATAATGTCAGTGAATCCTACCTTTGACATTGTAGGCTTGGTCATATGAACAAGAATAGGATTGACAGGTTGATCAAGGAACATGTCTTTGAGATAGATGATTGTGAATTATTGCCTATCTATGAGTCCTGTCTACTTGGTAAGATGACTAAGTTACCTTTTAAAAGAAAAGGTGAGAAAGCTAGCAATGTCCTAGGTCTAATATATACTGATGTATGTGGGCCTATGAACATAACTGCCAGAAGAGGATACTACTTCTTCATTATGTTTATAGATGACCTATCGAGGTATGGGTATGTTTATCTTATAAAGCATAAGTCATAATCATTTGAAATGTTCAAACGATTCTATACTGAAGTAGAGAAATAAACTGAAAAGAGTATTAAGATCCTTTGATCAGACTGAAGAGGTGAATACCTCACCAGTGAGTTCCTGACATATCTGAAAGAAAATGGGATTCTCTCATAATGGTGTTGGGAATTGTGTCCTAAAACCAACCGTGTGACGATTGAATTCATCTTTGTATATAAATTATTGATTATTGAATAATAGTTATTTTGATATTTTTCATCATAAAGTGACATCTTCTTTGAACTCTTGTATATGATGAAGTCTTTAGAACTATGCCAGTGTACGATAAAGAGAAGATTTATCGTATAGTTCTTAAACAAGTTTACGACCAAATGATACGTCATTATGGAATGATGATGTTTATCAAGTGAAAGTCATTGTGTTCTATATGGGTTGATTGTCCTCTTAACCAAGGAGTGTGGTGACACTAGTATGGTATACAGGTGAGATGTAAGGATACATCATCACTGAATAAGTGACTCACCTACTCAGCATTCTGCTGTCAAGAGCTGCTCGTGAAACATATGGGTATAAATATCCTTCAGATCTGAGATCACCATAGTGGCTTGCAAGCAACTCACTGTGCTTTGGTGCTGAACTACCTGGATTTTTAATGCAGTAACGGAAGGCTATTGGGTACAGTCAAGTACTTGCGAAGTCTGTGTATGGATCAAGATGGAATTGACCTCTTTGGATTATTGGAGTTGATGTATCACTGTATTTCAATTTAGTAAAGCCTTGACCAGGATAATCCATGAGATAGATTTGAAAGGTTGAAATACAATGTGGATGAAGCAATCTCGGTTGACAGTTAACTTGAGACCATCCTAGAGCGTCCAGGGTCAAAAGGATGAATTATACAGTAACTATGAGTATGGGTTCTAAAATATTTTTTTGCGATAATTCGACCTATCTAGACATCAAAAACCATTGCTAGATGGTATCTTGATTAGTGCAGGAATTGGTTCCTATGCTACCGGCTTAGTGTTTGAACCTATGGAGTCACACACACAACTCAGACAAAGTAGAAAGTAATTGACCTATGTTTATATATCCAATCTAGAAATACTTGACTTGATTGAATATATAAACTAACTTGATCAAGAATTGAGTTATGGATCAAATAAAATTGAAGAGTTGACTATGTCTAGCTAGCACTACATATGAGGTTCAGGTTCAATCTTGGAAATAAATAATTTCTATCTATGATCCATGAAATATATGAAACATTAGATTTAAGTACTAATTATTTTTAGATTAGATCTGAATTAATTAGACTTAAATAGGTTCAAAATCCAAGTTAGACTTGGTATAAAAGTCTTAAAAAGTTTAGGATTGACAGTCTTTCAAAATTATTTTAAACCGACTTCGAATCAGACTCCAATCAGACTTATTTTGGATGAGATATGAGTATTCCTACTTGCACTGAGAATATCCACTCATGAAGTATGACTAAAAATTGATTTAGTGCTTATTTGGGGTATCCCAAGTGGGTGTGGGAGTGGGTACAAAGTGGATGTCATAAGTGATGGCAATTATATCTCATTTAGGAGTCCTTTCATGAGTATTGGACCAATTCAAATTAGATTTGAATAAAGAGTCCTCCTCTCATTGGATCATGAAAATCATCTATAAATAGAGAGAGTCTCTAGCTATGAATGATAGAAGAGAATAGAATAGCAAACTAATCAAATTAAGAGAAGAGAAAAAGAGAGAGAGACAGGCGTGTGAAGAGAGAGATATTTCATCTTCTACATCTCTCCTTTTGTTGCTGTCTCCTCTCCTTGGGCGTGGATCCTTCTTGGGCATCTTATCTATTAGTGTGAGGTGTCATATCATCACATCTCATCTCTCAATTAATTGAGTTACGAAGTTAATTAGATTAGAGTTCATCCTACTTTCCTACAGTGTCTGACATGCATGCGAAGTAGAGGGTCTGCATATCCAGGCCTCTGCAAAAGTTTATATCAGATAATTTGAGATTTAATCCCTGGTTCTACTGTGATTCAAGTAATAATTTGATCCATAAATAAGTAAAATATTAGAAAAAATTTTTAGATGCAACTTGGGCATTCTAGAGGGAAACTGTTTCCTTCCCTTCAACTGGTATCAGAGCAGGTCTGAAATATATATATATAAAATAAAATTTTTGTGATAATTTACATGAGATATAACTAAAATTTTTTATGTGATATTAAATCTCATTTAAATCTATTTATATAATTTTTTTGATCTAATTTTGATTAGATTAAAGGTGCCTAATCAATGGTTGATTGAGGTTGTTATAAATATGTTATAACATAATTATGCTGTTGCTAAATTTTTTATGAAAAATAATATAAATTAAAAATTTATTTTAAATATATTTTAATAAAATTTTAATTTTATTATTTTTTTATAAAGTGAGAAATATCTCAGATTTAAATTAGTTTCAATGGATATTTAGATCAGAATCCTATCATAATTCAGCACTGTGTGAAAACAGATTTTATCAAAAAATAATTTTTTATGTATTCATATTTGTATCTAATTATTTTTTTATTTTATATCAAATTTAAAATTAATATTTTATAATCAGTATAAGATAAGTTTTAGATTTGATATGATGTATACGATATATCAAATTTAATTGGATTAGATGAAGAACATAATTGATGAGATCAAGGATATGTTCAAGACATAAAATAGTTTTATCAATAATAGTATGTTAATGTAATTATATATAAAATTAGATTTTAGATCTTAGTAGCCTAGTACTCAGATTGATGAGATCATCAGACCATCCAATCATAAGAGATTGACGAGATTAATCTCTCTTTTCCTATTTGATGGGTTCTCTTATGACGTGTAGGGATGTCGTTATGATTCAGTTTTATGAAAAAAAAAGTAAATAAATTTTTATATATTATTTTGATCATAAATATATTTAGACTAGATCTAAAGTAACTTATAATTCATTATAATAAGATAAAATTTAGATATAAAATTATTTTAGATCTGAATTACATGTTAAATATGATGTAATTGGTATTGATCTAAAAATTATCATGATACATGAGATGTATGAATGAAGTTTAGATCATACCTATGTATATTTAATTATTAAATATATTATAAAAATTTATTTTCATGTGTTGAAACATATGGTATGCTTCATTTGAAATCCTTGTAGAAATAGTTCTATAAATCGAAACACACGTTTCACATACTTAATTTTGAATTAAGTTTAAATGATCTAGAATTGAGAATTTAAGATCATTAAGATACCACATAATATGATGAGCAAAGTGTTAGCATGAATCAGGTCATTTTAATGGGTTAGACCTAGGGTAGGAACACATATGGATCAAGTAGAAAAATTGATTAAATCTAATCAAGTGTTGAATTAGATTAGGTCAGTATTTTTCTAAATCAATCTCAATAGTTGAAGTCTGATCAAGTCCATGTATTTGACCCTAATAAATGGACCATGATCATGGCTCCATGGTTGGGCCCGAATCTTCTGGTGTGCCAAATCGAAACTAATTAACCAGTTGGTGTCTAAGATAAATTTGGCAGATTCAATCAAGTGGTTTTAATTGAGAGCTATTCTCCTAGATGTGTCTATGGTGAGTTAAGGGTAGATCCCTCCTGCTTATCTCACTTACTTGGCCAACATGGTAGATTATATTTTGATTAGTTCATTAGTCGATTTAGACCCATGCCATTAAGGTGAATCAGTGTGACTGATTTAGGTGTCTTTAGATCAGCTTGTGTTTAATCCTTTACATGACTTGGTGAAGTCAGTAGAAGGATTTGCAGCTTGCAAGTCAACTTCTTCTCTTATTCTCAGATCATTGAAATCAAATCCTCTAAATTATTAGGTCCATAAAGTAATAAAGTTATGAGATAACTTGGTCATTGCCTCCCATTAAGGTGTGTGATAATGAGTCTAATATTTCAAATAGGTATTGAAGGTGCCATGCACCTGGTGTCTATTACGTATTGAAATCATCATTCATCATATGACCATCATAATGTACCTTCAGATCAATGCTCAGGTTGGTCGAGCCATACTCGGGCCTGGATATCCATTTGTTGGATGCACTTGATATGTCATGTTAATGGTTGGACCTAATCAGGATTGTCAGTAGAGGCGCCACATGCCTACTGAAGGAAAGTCTGGGGCAAAACCCAATGCTAGAAGTTGTTTGGAGAAATAATTGGTTATAAACCTACCCATGGATGTACTTGGATTATGGATGTACTTGGGTTGGTCGAGCCACACTCGGGCCCAAATGCAGTCCGTGTGGATTCTAGTACCTGCTAATGAATTAATGTAATTCTTCAAGTTGGAGGTAGAGGCTACCAATTTGCAAAAAATAGTGGAAGGACCTTTAGACTAAAGTTCATATCTTCAAGATTAAAAAAAAATAATTCATATACTAATAGGCTAATATTTTCTCCTTTCAGTTATGGCCAACACACTATCCCTTCGTTCACTGTTGGGCAGCGACAAGCTCACCGGACCCAACTTCGATAGCTGGTATCGAAAGTTGAAGATTGTGTTGGAGCATTAAAGGATTTTGTATGTCCTTACGTTCAGGCACTTGAAAAACCTGTAGCCAATGCTTCTTATACTATGAGAGATACTTACATGAAGTGGCTCAATGATCGCACGACTATGCATTGTATGATGAGAGCAACTATGAACGATGAACTTAGTTATAAGTTTGAGGATGCGCAGTCTGAGGAGATGATTCAAATGTTGAATGAGTCCTTTGGCACCCCTGAGGATGCGGAGAGACATAAAATCTCCTTCACAGTGTTCAATGCCCACATATTAGAGGGAGTTTCAATCATCAATCATGTATTATACATGATTGAATAGATTGAACGCCTTAGCAAACTTGGCTTTCCGTTGCATGAACAGTTAGGCAAAGATGCTATCCTCAATTCGCTATCAAAATCTTACCATCCTTTCTCAGTCATTATAGAATGACGAAGCCTACAGTAAACTATCATAGTTTGCTAGGATTACTACAAACTTTTAAGAAGGATCACCAACTTCAAAAGAAGCTAGTAAATTTAGTGGAAAGTTCATCTGTAGGGCATCAATCCTCTAGGAGAGAAAAGAAGAAAAAGGTGCAAAAATGCCATGCCGCCGATCCCAAGCAGAGCAAACCATCAAAAGTTGACAAGAGCCAGATAGAGTGCTTCTTCTGTAAGAAGCTGGGTCATTGAAAAAGAAATTATCCTGCTTATATAGCCACCCTTGACCCAAACAGGCCTAAGAACAAGAGAAAGAGGCAAGTGGTTGCTTTGCAAGGTATTTATATGATAACACTTTGTAATTTCTCTGTTTGTGATACTGCTATCTGGGTATTGGATATCGAAAGTCCTATTAATATATGCAATTCATTGCAGGGACTGCAAGTAAGTAGAAAATTTTGAGAGGGCGAGCGGTTCCTTAATGTTGGAGATGGAAGCCTTGTTCTAGTTCTGATCTTGAAAACTTTGTAGCTCGTCTTCGAGTCCAGTAGTGTCATGTTAGATGATTATCATTATTGTCTCTCCTTTATGATGAATGTCATCTCTGTAGACCTTTTGGCCAAACTTGATTACAAGTTTATAATAAAGGATGATTTTTGTGATATCATTATAAATGATACTATAATTATACGTGGACAATTAAAACATAGCATATACATAATATCACGGCCTGTTAGTGTAATGTACATCCCTAGTAAACATCCTAAAATAGATAATGTCAGCAAATCCTACCTTTTGCATTATAGGCTTGGTCATGTGAACAAGATAGGATTGACAGGTTGATCAAAGAATGTAACCTTGAGATAGATGATTGTGAATCATTGCCTACTTGTGAATCTTGTCTACTTGGTAAGATGACAAAGTCACCTTTTAAAGGAAAAGGTGAAAGAGTCAGTGATATCCTAGGTCTAAAATATACTGATGTATGTGGGCCTATGAACATAAGTGCCAAAGGAGGATACTACTGTAGCGAAAATTTAGTGCAGGGGCAAAATGGTAATTTTAAAACTTTTTCAAAATTACTATTTTACAGCAAAATTTTTAATTAATCTCATTAATTAATACTAATTAACCCTACACTAAGATTTAAATATGATACAACAGCATGCATTTAAATTTGAAATTCAAATTTGAATCAGTAAACCTTTTACAGTACTGTGTTCAGAACACATCACCTTTTGTGGGTAGTCGATCACCGCAATCTGATCACCATCGAGGGGCTCTGATCATCACATCACAACCACACAAATTTCTAACCTCTATGGATCGTCCACACGAAGCTCCCGTCTGATCAGCTCCTCACGAATGCTAGTTCGTGATTTTACCCTTTTGATGGCAGATGTTGATCGAAGTCCTTCGATCGATGTGTGCTGACTTCTTGGATGCTTCGGATCATCTGCACAGTTGCTTGAGAGGCTGATGGATCTCTCCCTAAAATTTGGTGGACTCACGACACTCGTGGAACACCAATCTCACTTCCCGAACCCTAGGTAGAAACCCTAAGGTACACACCAAAACCCTGTGCCCAATTGTCTCTCTTTTCTTTCTTTTTCTCTCAAAAGGTTTTGGACATTCACCTTGTACAGAAGCCTTCCTCATGCCCTAAAGTTTCTCTCCTAAAATTTTTACACACGTCCCACATTTCTCCTCTTTCTAAAACAACATCGAACGTGTCTTATCCGCGTGAGAGGATAAAGACAAGAGGTTACACATTTGAATTCAAATCAAATTTGAATTCAAATGAAAACCAACTTATCCCTATCCTTTTGGGTCTAAGAAGAGAAGGGGTGTGGCTCTTTGTGCATAAAAAAATGTTTCACGAGAAACTTTTTCTCGTGTAAGTAATGTGGCGCACAAAATAGATAAGGATGAAAGGGCAAGTGATAAGTTATCCATTCAAATTCAAACATGCTTTGAATTTGAATGGCTAACTAATTATTTTATCCATCCATATGGTGCACAAATGAGGGCGTGGGGAAGGGTTTTGCATGAGAAAAATTTCATGAGAAGTTTCTTCTCGTGAATTCAAATGGGTGCAAGGAAGTTGGGTGTCGCAGGGAATTTAAAACAAGGTGGTTTGATTCAAATTGAGCCAACCTAGTTTAAAATAGGTTAAGCACAATTAGACCAGATTAAACCCAACATAATTAGGCTTAATTAGGCTCAATAAAATCCTAATCAAATCAGGAATTAACTAAACCTAACCCCTGATCAAATCAGAGACTAAACCACCTTAGCGATTAGGTCAACATTTAACATAATCGGGTCAATCCAAACTGAATCCAATTCAATTGGACTTGATCCAAAAATAATTACTCAATCAAATTGAGTTAATTAGTGATTAAATCACTAATTAAACCTCTCATAAATATTGAGTCCAAATCCGATGGGCAATCAGGCATCAGAGACCATCGATATGAAACCCTGATCAAAGAGTTCAAATTTCAAATTCAAAATTTGAAATTCAAAATTTTGACCTCGGTACCCAAAATGTGTGGAACTCATGATTAGAGAATCTTAATTCTCAATCATAGAGTCCCAGATAGATAAGACTCATAATCAGCCATCAGATCAGAAAGGAACCTCTAATGTGTGTGACCCCGCAGGTTCGAACCTAAACCGGTAGCATAGGAACCAATTTCTGTACTAATCTAAGTGACCATCTAGCAATGGTACCCGACGACCGGATAGATCGAATAATCGCAATCGCAACATTCAGAACCTACGTGAATATGGTTACCGTATAATTCATCCCTTTTGACCCCTGTGTTTAGGACAACTCAGGGTTAAACTGTTAACCCTGATGATATCATCCGAATCGTGCTCAACTCAATTAGTCCTGTGACTCCTCACTAGGACTACTCTGGCCAAGATTTTGCTAAATTGAAATACGACCGTACACAGCTCCTAAACTGGAGTGGTCAATCCCATCTTGACACACGCACCGACAAGTCAAGTACTTACTACACCAGCAACCTTCCATCACTGAATTAGAAATTCAGGTAGTCCAGTGCCTAAGTGCAGTGAGTTGCTTGCAAGTCACCGTGGCAGTCTCAGGTCGGAGGGATATTTATACTCATATCCCATCAGAGCAAATCTTGACAGCAGAAATAGCTCCCGAGTTGGTCACGTTCAGTGCAGATGTACCATTATATCTCACCTGTATGCCATACCAGTGTCTCCACACTCTTTGGTTATGAGGACAACCAACCCATATGGCACACAACGACCTATGCTCGATAAACATTATCGTCCTTGGTAACAATGTATCATTTGGTCGCGAACATGTTTAAGGACTAAGCGACAAATCCTCCTTTGTCGAGTCTAAATAGTCCTAAGGACTTCACCACAACACAGGAGTTCATTAGAACATGAAACATTTGTGATGAAAAAATATCAAAATAATTTTTATTTATTTATAATTCATGTAATAATATAAAAAGGAGCACAACCGTCAACAGGCTAACGATTGGCTTTGGGATACTATTCCCAACAATCTCCCACTTGGCCTAAAGCCTATCGGTGCAGTATCTAATACCCATCTTCGACTTGTAGTCATTGAACTCCTTCACCGCAATGGCTTTAGTGAATGGGTCGGCCAGGTTCTCCTTCCCATCGATCTTCTGAAGGTCGATGTCACCTCGATCCACGATCTCCCGGATGAGATGGTAGCAGCGCAGAATATGCTTCGTCCGCTGGTGTGCCTTTGGTTCCTTCGCCTGAGCAATGGCTCCAGAGCTGTCGCAGTAGAGCAGAACTGGACCAACAAGGGAGGGTGCTACTCCGAGCTCGGTGATGAATTTTCTCAGCCACACCGCTCTTTGGCAGCATCTGATGCAGCAATATACTCTGCCTCGCATACTGAATCAGCCACAGTGTGCTGCTTGGAACTCTTCCAGCAGACAGCCCCACCATTAAGGGTAAAAATAAATCCTGACACACTCTTGCTATCATCTCGATCAGACTGGAAACTAGAGTCTGTAAACCCTATAAGTCTCAAGTCTGATTCACCATATATAAGCCACTGGTCCTTAGTATTTCTTAAATACTTCAGGATGGTTTTAACAACCTTCTAGTGATTCTCTCCTGGATCAGATTGGTATCTACTCACTACCCCTAGTGAGTATGCCACATCTGGTCGTGTACATGTCATGGCGTACATGATAGATCCCACTGCCGAAGCATATGGAATCCTACCCATACGCTCTCTCGAGAGAGAAATTCCTCTTCGAGAGAGAAATTCCATGGCCTATCGGTAGATAGCCTTTCTTGGAATTTTCCATGCTGAGCCTTTTCAGCATAGTATCAATGTACGTGGACTGGGATAAGCCAAGCAACTTTTTGGATCTATCCCTATAGATCCTCATCCCTAGGATGTAGGAAGCTTCTCCCAGATCCTTCATAGAGAACTGTGACGATAGCTAAATCTTTATTCCGTGTAATGCAGGGACATCATTCCCGATTAAGAGAATGTCATCCACATACAATACAAGAAATACTACTACTGGACCATTAGCCCACTTATAAATGCAGGGCTCTTCTCCGTTCTTAACGAAGCCATACGTTTTGATCGTCCTATCAAAACGTATGTTCCAACTCCGAGATGCCTGTTTAAGTCCATAAATGGACCTTTGTAGCTTGCACACCTTAGACTCATCTGTGGATGTGAACCCTTCAGGTTGTATCATATACACCTCTTCGTCCAGCTCTCCATTTAGGAAAGCTGTCTTCACATCCATCTGCCAGATTTCATAGTCCAGATGGGCAGCTATCGCAAGCATAATCCGAATGGATTTGAGCATTGCCACAGGAGAAAACATCTCATCATAGTCTACACCATAACGTTGACGATATCCCTTGGCAACTAGACGGGCTTTATAGGTCTCCACCTTTCCGTCTGCGCCCCTCTTCCTTTTGAAGACCCATTTACACCCTATGGGTTTTACTCCTTCAGGTGGGTCAACCAATGTCCACACATCGTTGACCTTCATGGACTCCATTTCGGATTTCATGGCCTCTAGCCATTTCTCAGAGTCAGGTCTCTGCATTGCATCCATGTAGGTGATCGGATCCTCATCGTTTTCATCAAGTTCGACAGGATCACCATCCCGGACCAAGAAACCATAGTATTTGTCCGGTTGATGTGGTACTCTACCAGACCACCTTAAGGGTACATAATCAATGGGCTCCGGATCTGATCTAATCAAATCCAGTTTCGGTTCAGTAACATGTGTCGGTTTTTCCACCTGTCGAACTTCGTCAAGTTCGACTTTAGAGGCAACAGTTCCTTCACTAAGGAACTCCTTTTCTAAAAAGATTGCCTTAAGGCTGACAAACACCTTTTGCTCATCAGCAAGGTAGAAATAATACCCTTTGGTCTCTTTTGGGTACCCTATAAAATTACACTTGTCAGACCTAGGTCCAAGCTTGTCTGTAATTAAACGTTTAACATAAGTCGGACACCCCCAAACCCTAAGGTGTGAGAGTACTGGCTTACGTCCTATCCATATCTCATATGGCGTTTTGGCTACAGACTTACTCGAAACTCTATTTAGAAGGTAACAAGCCGATTCGAGCGCATATCCCCAGAGGGAGATCGACAGACCAGCAAACCCCATCATGGATCGAACCATGTCTAACAGGGTCCGATTCCTCCTTTCAGACACACCATTGTGCTGTGGTGTTCCAAGAGGAGTCCACTGAGAGAGAATCCCATTCTCCCCTAGATACGTTAGAAACTCATTGGAAAGGTATTCACCTCCTCGATCAGATCGAAGAGTTTTAATATACTTCCCAGTTTGTTTTTCTACCTCATTTCGGAATAGTTTGAACATTTCAAATGATTCCGACTTATGCTTCATTAAATAGACATACCCATACCTAGATAGGTCGTCTGTGAAGGTTATGAAGTAGAAAAATCCACCTCTTGCACTTGAGCTCATGGGTCCACATACATCAGAATGTACCAGACCTAAGAGTTCACTGGCTCGCTCACCTTTTCCAGTAAAAGGTGACTTGGTCATCTTCCCAAGAAGACAGGACTCACAGGTTGGAAGTGATTCACAATCACTAACTTCAAGAATTCCTTCTTGAGCCAACCTGTTTATCCTGTTCTTATTGATATGACCTAGCCTACAGTGCCAAAGATAGACTTCTGACACATTATCTATTCTAGAGCGTTTACCGAAGTTTTGAACCACATTAACAGGCTGTGATAGTAAGTAAATTCTATTATTTAATTGTCCAACAAATATTGTAACACAATTCAAAATGATATTGCAAATATTTTCTTTTATTAAAAAATCATAACCGTACATGGCCAAAAGGCCTACAGAAATAATATTTAATAAAAAACTTGGACAATAGTGACATTCACTCAGAATTACATTACGAGAATTGATTACAAGACTCATAATTCCTAAAGCTAGAACTGGAACTTTGCTTCCATCTCCAACGTTCAGGAACCTCTCGCCTTCATCAAATCTCCTACTGACCTGCAGACCCTGCATCGAATTACAAATATGATAAGGGCTTCCGGTATCCAATACCCAGGCAGTAGTATCACAAATCGAAAAGTTGCAAGGAGTTATCATATAATTACCTTGCTTCTTCTTTGGCCTGTTCGGGTCCAGGGAGGCAATGTATTAAGGACAGTTCCTCTTCCAATGCCCATGCTTCTTGCAAAAGAAGCACTCCGCCTGGCTCTGGTCGTGCTTGCGCTTCTTGGTCTGACCCCGTGCAACTGTCCCAGCATGAGATTGCACCTTCTTCTTTTTCTTCTTCTTGTTCTTCTTCCCCTTCCCAAAGGGTTGACGACGAGAAGAAGACCCTCCCACTACATTCACCAACTCCTTATGGAGTTGGTGATCCTTCTCAAAGTTCTACAGCAACCCCAACAATCCGTGGTAATTTACTGCAGGCTTTGTCATTCGAAAATGAGTATGGAATGGGAGGAAGGACTTGGGCAAGGAATTAAGGATCGCATCCTTACCGAGCTACTCGTGCAGAGGAAAGCCCAATTTGCTTAGGCGCTCAATCATCTCGATCATGTACAATACATGATCAGTGACTGAGGCCCCATCCCTCATCCGAGCATTGAAAATGGCATAACTAGTTTTGTGCCTTTCAACGTCGTCAGGCATGCCAAAGGAGTCGTTCAACATTTGAAGCATCTCCTGTGGCTGGGCATTCTCAAACCTTCGGCTGAACTCGTCATTCATTGCTGCCAGCATAATACATCGAACGGTGGTGCGGTCATTGAGCCACTTCAAGTAAGTGTCTCGGATCGCCTTACTAGCGTTCGGAGCTGGCTCCTCAGGTGCTGGATCCGTTACTACATAAAGGATCCGCTCATGCTCAAGGACGATTTTCAATTTTTGATACCAGCTATCGAAATTGAGTCCCATGAGCTTGTCATTATCTAATAATGATCAGAGCGACAGGGTAGTGGCCATAGCTGCATAAAGAAAAATGAGACCTCTATTAGTACATAAATTAATACTAAAGACTTGGACTTTAGTCTAAAGTTTTTCCCAATATTTTTATGAACTGGTAGCCTCATCCTCCAATTCGAGGAATTACTTTAATTCCTTAATGGGTACTAGAATCCACACAGACTACACACGAGCCCAACTTTGGTTGGTCAACCCATGTGCATCTATGGGTAGGTTCTTAACCAGTTGTTTCTCTAAACAACTTCTAGTAATTGATTTTGCCCCAGAACCTAATCAGTAGGCTTTGGCCTCCACTGAAAAGATCTGATTAGGTCCAACCATTAACATGACTTAATTTAGTGAATCGAACCAATAAATGATCAGGTCCGACTTTGGCCGGCCAACCTAACCACCATCAGAAAGACTCAATCAAATTATCATATTATGAATAATAATTCCATTAGCCAATGAGCACCAGGCCTTTGGGCCTCCAATGATCATTGAACTAATGGACTCATTATCACTCACTTAATGGGAGGCTATGACTTAGTTATCATTATAACTTAATCATTTTAGGGACCTAATAATTTTGAGGATTTTATTAAAGAATAGTAGAGAAGAAATCATCCAGCCAATTTCAATCCTCCCACTGACTTCACCAAGTCAGATTAAAAAAGGATTTAATTAAAGCTGGCATTAGGAGTACTTAAATCAGTCACACTGATTTACCTAATGACATGGGTGAGCTCTAATTACCAAGTGATCTAATCAAAATCTAACTTACCAGATTGGCTAGGTAAGTGAGATCAGTGGTGGGGATTTGCCATTAACTCGTCAATGATCGAATCAATACGAGTAGCTCCCGCTTAAGAACCACTGGTCAAAACTGTCGAACTTACCTTAGACACCAACCGGTTCATTAGTTTTAATTTTGATCAACTTAGTAAATAGGGCTCCACCGCGTAGCCATGAATTAAGTCCATCTTGGTCTAGTTAAAGACATGGACCCATTCAACTACAACTATTAAAGTTGAGTCTAGAGTATCCTTGACCTAATCTAATTCAACTTTTGATTAGATTTGACCAATTACTCCATTTAGTCTATTTTTTAAACTAACCTTAGGTCTAACCCAATTATGGACCTAATTCATCTAACCCATTGACCCACAAGTTTATGCAATTGTCTTAGGTCTTAATTCATAATTCTAGACCTACTAGACAACACTTAATTCTTTTAATTAAGTACTTGGGCTGATGGGTCAGGGTTTGGTATTTCGAAAACAATTTTCAAATTTGAAAGATTTTATTTTTTGTTCACCAAATGTGTTAACTCATTTCACAAATGGGTCAGCACATTTCATAAACAGCAATTCTATTACTCATTTCATAACAGAAAATAACTCAAAATAAATCATAAATTTTCTTTTAGATCTAATCTAACACATTCATGATAAATTTCTTAATTAAGTCCTTTCGCTGCTTCATCGGCATGGGATATAATTGCATCGGCACCCCTACCGCCATAGGAGACCCCATCGAATGGGAAGAGAGGGCCTTTAAACCCTACTTTTCTCCTATGACCGGACGGCCATGGCAACCAACCCAATTAGATTACTTGCTACTTGGATCAAGTATATCTAAATATACCAATTTCAAAATTTAAATTTTGAATTTCAAATTTAAATTTCAAATTTTAAATTTTAAATTTCAAATTTGAGATTTCAACCAAATTTTAAATTTCGAATTTCCAATCTTTAAATTTTAAATTTTGAATTTTGAATTTCAAATTTCGAATTTCAAATTTCAAATTTCAAATTTGAGATTTCAATCAAATTTCAAATTTCAAATTTTGAATTTCAAATTTCAAATTTCGAATTTTAAATTTCAAATTTCAAATTTGAGATTTCAACCAAATTTCAAATTTCAAATTTTGAATTTCAAATTTGAAACTTCTAACAAATTTCAAATTTTAAATTTCAAATTTCAAATCTTTTTAAATTTTGAATTTTGAATTTTAAATTTAAACTTATAGATTACACCTTAATCTATGCATGCATGTGTATATCATATTCTAGAACCATGCTCTGATACCATTTGTAGCGAAAATTTAGTGTAGGGGCAAAATGGTAATTTTAAAAATTTTTCAAAATTACTGTTTTACAGTGGAATTATTAATTAATCTCATTAATTAATACTAATTAACCCTACACTAAGATTTAAATATGATACAATAGCATGCATTTAAATTTAAAATTTAAATTTGAATCAGTAAACCTTTTACAATACTGTGTTCAGAACACATCACCTTTTGCGGGTAGTCGATCACCGTAATCTGATCACCGTCGGGGGGCTCTGATTGTCACATTATAGCCACACAAATGTCTGGCCTCTGCGGATCATCCACACGAAGCTCCCGTCTGATCAGCTCCTCACGAATGCTAGTTCGTGATTTCACCCTTTTGATGGCAGATGTTGATCGAACTCCTTCGATCGATGTGTGCTGACTTTTTGGATGCTCCAGATCATCTGCACAGTTGCTTGAGAGGCTGATGGATCTCTCCCTAAAATTTGGTGGACTCACGACACTCGTGGCACACTAATCTCACTTCCCGAACCCTAGGTAGAAACCCTAGGGTACACACCAAAAACCCTGCGCCCAATTTTCTCTCTTTTCTTTCTTTTTCTCTCAGAAGGTTTTGGACCTTCACCTTGTACAGAAGCCTTCCCCACACCCCAAAGTTTCTCTCCTAAAATTTCTACGCACGTCCCACATTTCTCCTCTTTTTAAAACAACGTCAAACGTGTCTTATCCGCGTGAGAGGATAAAGACAAGAGGTTACACATTTGAATTCAAATCAAATTTGAATTCAAATGAAAACCAACTTATCCCTATCCTTTTGGGCGTGAGAAGAGAAGGGGGTGGCTCTTTGTGCATGGAAAATGTTTCATGAGAAACCTTTTCTCGTGTAAGTAATGTGGCGCACAAAATGGATAAGGATGAAAGGGCAAGTGATAAGTTATCCATTCAAATTCAAACATGCTTTGAATTTGAATGGCTAACTAATTATTTTATCCATCCATATGGTGCACAAATGAGGGCGTGGGGAAGGGTTTTGTGTGAGAAAAATTTCATGAGAAGTTTCTTCTCGTGAATTCAAATGGGTGCAAGGAAGTTGGGTGTCGCAGGGAATTTAAAACAAGGTGGTTTGATTCAAATTGAGCCAACCTAGTTTAAAATAGGTTAAGCATAATTAGACCAGATTAAACCCAACATAATTAAGCTTAATTAGGATCAATAAAATCCTAATCAAATCAGGAATTAACTAAACCTAACGCTGATCAAATCAGGGACTAAACCACCTTAGCGATTAGGTCAACATTTAACCTAATCGGGTCAATCCAAACTGAATCCAATTCAATTGGACTTGATCCAAAAATAATTACTCAATCAAATTGAGTTAATTAGTGATTAAATTACTAATTAAATTTCTCATAAATATTGAGTCGAAATTCGATGGGCAATCAGGCATCAGAGACCATCGATATGAAACCCTGATCAAAGAGTTCAAATTTCAAATTCAAAATTTGAAATTCAAAATTTTGACCCCGGTATCCAAAATGTGTGGAACTCATGATTAGAGAATCCTAATTCTTAATCATAGAGTCCCAGATAGATAAGACTCATAATCAGCCATCAGATCAGAAAGGAACCTCTAATGTGTGTGACCCCGCAGGTTCGAACCTAAGCCGGTAGCATAGGAACCAATTTCTGTACTAATCGAAGTGACCATCTAGCAATGGTACCCGATGATCGGATAGGTCGAATAATCGCAATCGCAACATTCAGAACCTACGTGAATATGGTTACCGTATAATTTATCCCTTTTGATCCCTGTGTTTAGGACGACTCAGGGTTAACTGTCAACCCTGATGATATCATCCGAATCGTGCTCAACTCAATTAGTCCTGTGACTCCTCACTAGGACTACCCTGGCCAAGGTTTTGCTAAATTGAAACACGACTGTACACAGCTCCTAAACTGGAGTGGTCAATCCCATCTTGACACACGCACCGACAAGTCAAGTACTTGACTACACCCAGCAACCTTTCGTCACTGAATTAGAAATTCAGGTAGTCCAGTGCCTAAGTGCAGTGAGTTGCTTGCAAGTCACCGTGGCGGTCTAGGTCGGAGGGACATTTATACCCATATCCCATCGGAGCAAATCTTGACAGCAGAAATAGCTCCAGAGTTGGTCACGTTCAGTGCAGATGTACCATTACATCTCACCTGTATGCCATACCAGTGTCTCCACACTCTTTGGTTATGAGGACAACCAACCCATATGGCACACAATGACCTATGCTCGATAAACATTGTTGTCCTTGGTAACAACGTATCATTTGGTCGCGAACATGTTTAAGGACTAAGCGACAAATCCTCCTTTGTCGAGTCTAAATAGTCCTAAGGACTTCACCACAACACAGGAGTTCATTAGAAGATGAAACATTTGTGATGAAAAAATATCAAAATAATTTTTATTTATTTATAATTCATGTACTAATACAAAAAGGAGCACAACCGTCAATAGACTGACGATTGGCTTTGGGACACTATTCCCAACAACTACTACTTCATTACGTTTACGGACGACCTATCAAGATATGGGTATGTCTATCTTATGAAGCATAAGTCAGAATCATTTGAAATGTTCAAACGATTTCATGCTGAAGTAGAGAAACAAACTGAAAAGAGTATTAAGATCCTTCGATCAGACCGAAGAGGTGAAAATCTCACCAGTGAGTTTCTGACATATCTAAAAGAGAATGGGATTCTCTCACAATGGACCCCTCCTAGAACACCACAATATAACAGTGTGTCCGAGAGGAGGAATCGAACCTTGTTAGACATGGTCCGATCCATTATGAACTTTTTCAGTCTACCAATATCTTTTTAGGGATATATGCTCAAGAGACTGCCGGCTATATTTTGAATAAGGTGCCCAGCAAGTCTGTCGATAAAACTCCATATGAGATATGGACTGGACGTAAGCAGGTGCTCTCACATCTTAGGGTCTGGGGGTGTCCAACTTATGTCAAGCATTTAAAGACAGATAAGCTTGGACCGAAGTCCGATAGATGCTTGTTCATAGAGTACCCAAAGAAAATTAAAAGATACTACTTCTACCTCGTTGCAGAACAAAAGGTGTTTGTTAGCAGTCGGGCAGTCTTTTTGAAAAAGGAGTTCCTTGGTGAAGGAGCTAATACCTGCAAAATTGAACTTGATGAAGTTCATGAGGTGGAAGGACTGACACATACAGAATTGGATTCGATTGATGAATCAAATTTGGAGCTAGTAAAGGCACCATTAAGGAGATCCGATAGAGTATCGCATCAGCCAGACAGATACTATAAGTTTTTGATCTAAAATGATGATTCTATTGAACTTGATGAAAATGATGAGGATCCAATCATCTATATGGAGGCCATGCAAAGGTCCGACTCTCAAAAATGGCTTGAGGCCATGAAGTCCGAGATAGAGTCCATGGAGTTCAATAGTGTCTGGACACTAGTTGATCCGTCCGAAGGGATAAAATCCATAGGGTGTCAATAGATTTTCAAGAAAAAAAGAGGAGCGAATGGGAAGGTAGAGACCTATAAATCTTGTCTAGTTGCTAAGGGTTACCAATAGCATTATGGTATTGACTATGATGAGATGTTCTCTCCTGTGGCAATGCTCAAGTTCATCCGGATTATACTTGCTATCGCTACACACTTACATTATGAGATCTGACAGATGGATGTTAAAATCACTTTTCTTAATGGAGAGCTGAAAGAAGAGGTGCATATGATACAATTTAAAGGGTTCACATCTATAGATGAGTCGAATGTGTGCAAGCTGAAAAGGTTAATTTATGGACTTAAGTAGGTATCGAGGAGTTGGAACATGCATTTTGATAAAGTAATCAAAATGTATGGCTTCGTTAGGAATGAAGAAGAGCCTTGCATCTACAAATAGACTTTCGATTCTGTGATCATTTTTCTTGTGCGGTATATGGATGACATACTGTTACTAGAAAATGATATCCCGACTTTGCAGAGTGTAAAGGTATGGTTATCATGACAGTTCTCCATGAAGGACTTGGGAGAAGTATCCTACATCCTAGGGATAAAGATCTATAAGGATAGATCTAAAAGGTTGCTTGGATTATCCCAATCCACATACATTGACATTTTGTTGAAGTGGTTCAACATGGATAATTTCAAGAAAAACTATCTTTCAATAGGCCATGAAATTACTCTTTTTAAGAAGGATTGTCTGAGAACCTCCTGAGGAGAGAGAGCGCATGAGTAGAATACTATATGCTTCGACAGTGGGATCTATCATGCATGCTATGATATGTACGAGGTCAGATGTGGCCTATTCACTAGGGGTAGTGAATAAGTACTAGTCAGATCCGAGTGAGAAGCATTGGAAGATTGTAAAAGCAATTCTTAAGTATTTGAGAAATACTAAAGACCAATGGCTTATCTATGGAGACTCTAATCTGAAACTTGTGAGATATACTGATTTCAATTTTCAGTCAGATTGTGATGATAGAGAAGCATGTTGGGCTATGTATTTACCTTGAATGAAGGAGCTATTTGCTGAAAAAGTTTCAAGCAACATACTATAGTCGATTCTGTATGCGAAGCGGAATACATTATTGCATCAGATGTTGTAAATGAGGTGGTGTAGTTGCGATAGTTTATTATCGAGCTGGGAGTTATACCTTCTATTGATGGTCCTATCTTGCTGTATTATGATAGCTCCAGTGCCATAGCTCAGACGAAAGAACCTAAGTCGCACCATCGCACTAAACATGTTCTGCGCTGCTATTACCTAGTGCGAGAGATCGTGAATAGAGATGACGTAGAGCTTCAGAAGATCGATGGAAAGGAGAACCTAGCTGACCCCTTCACTAAAGTTCTCGAGATCAAAGAGTTCGATGATTTCAAATGAAAGATGGGTATAAGATACTGCCCCAATTGGCTTTAGTCTAAATGAGAGTTATTGAAAATTATGTTTTAAAATCAATCATATAACGATTGAGTTCATCCTTGTATATGAATTATTGATTATTGAATAATATTATTCTGATATTTTTCATCACAAAGTGATATTTTTCTCGAACTCTTATACTGTGATGAAGTCCCTAGAACTATGCTAGTGTATGATAAAGAGAGGATTTATCGTATAGTTTTAAACAAGTTCACGACCAAATGATACGTCATTACGAGATGATGAAGTTTATCGAGTGAAGGTTATTGTGTGCCATATGGATTGGTTGTTCTCTTAACTAAGGTGTGTGGTGATATTGGTATGGCATACAGGTGAGATATAAGGGTACATTGTTACTAAATAAGTGACTCACCTGCTGAGTATTCTGCTGTCAAGAGCTGCTTGTGAAACATATGGGTATAAATATCCTTCAAACCTGAGATTATCATAGTGACTTGCAAGCAACTCACTATGCTTTAGTGCCGAACTACCTGGATTTTTAATACAGTAACGGAAGGTTACAGGGTACAGTCAAGTACTTACGAAGTCTGTGTGTGGATCAAGATGGGATTGCCCCCTCCAGATTATTAGAGTTGATGTATCATTGTATTTCAATTTATTAAAGCCTTGGTCAGGGTAATCCATGAGATAAATTTGAAAGGTTAAAATATAATGTGGATAAAGCAATCTCGATTGACAGTTAACCTGAGACCATCATAGAGTATCCAAGGTCAAAAAGATGAATTATGTGGTAACCATGAGTATGAATTTTAAAATATTCTTTTGTGATAATTCAACCTATCTAGACGTCGGGAACTATTGCTAGATGGTATCTCGATTAGTACAGGAATTGATTTCTATGCTACCGGCTTAGTGTTTGAACCTATGGAGTCACGCACATAAATCAGACAAAGTAAGAAGAAATTGACCTATGTTTATATGTTCAATCTGAAAGTATTTGACTTGATTGAACATATAAGCTAACTTGATAGAGAATTGAGTTATGAGTCAAACGGAATTGAAAAGTTGACTATGCCTAGCTAGAACTACACATGAGGTTCAGGTTCAATCCTGGGGATGAATAATTTCTATCTATGATCCATGGAACATATGAAAGATTAAATTTAAGTACTAATTAATTTTAGATTAGATCTAAATTAATTAGACTTAAATAATTCCAAAATCTAAGTTAGACTTGGTATAAAAATTCTAAAGAGTTTAGGATTGACAGCCTTTCGAAATTATTTCGAACTAGCTTCGAATCAGACTCGAATCAGACTTGTTTTGGATGAGATATGAGTATTCCTACTTGCACTGAAAATGCCCACTCATGAAGCATGATCAAAAATAAGTTTAGTGCTTATTTGGGGCATCTCAAGTGGGTGTGGGAGTGGGTGCAAAGTAGATGTCATAAGTGATTGCAATTATGTCTCATGTAGGAGTCCTTCTTTCATGAGTATTAGACCAATTCAAATCAGATTTGAATAAAGAGTCCTCCTCTCATTGGATCATGAGAATCATCTATAAATAGAGAGATTCTCTTTTTATGGATGATAGAAGAGAATTGAATAGCAAACTAATCAAATTGAGAGAAGAGAAAAAGAGAGAGAGACAGACATGTGAAAAGAGAGGTCCTTCATCTTCTACATCTCTCTTTTTGTTGCCGCCTCCTCTCCTTGGACATGGATCCTTCTTGGGCATCCTACCTATTAGTGTAAGATGTCACATCATCACATCTCATTCCTCAATTAATTGAGTTGCGAAGCCAATTGGATTGGAGTTCATCCTGCTTTCCTGTGGCGTCTGGCGTGCATGCGAAGTAGAAGGTCTGCATATCTAGACCTCCGTGAAGATTTATATCTTATAATTTAGGATTTAATCTCTAATTCTGCTATGATTCAGATAAGGATTTGATCTATAAATAAGTAGAATATTAAAAAAAAAAATTTAGATGCATCCTGGATATTCTGGAGGAAAACTGTTTCCTTCCCTTCAAATGGACCCCTCCTGGAACACTACAAAATAATGGTGTGTCCGAGAGGAGGAATCGAACCTTATTAGATATGGTCTGATCCATGATGGGCTTTTTCAATCTGCCAATCTTCTTTTGGGGATATGCTCTAGAGACTGCCTGCTACATTTTGAATAAGGTGCCCAACAAGTCTGTCGATAAAACTCCATATGAGATATGGACTGGGCGTAAGCCAGTGCTCTCACACTTTAAGGTCTGGGAGTGTCCAGCTTATGTTAAGTGTTTAAAGATAGATAAGCTTGGACTAAAATTCGATAGATGCTTGTTTGTAGGGTACCCAAAAGAAACTAAATGGTACTACTTTTACCTCGCTGCAGAACAAAAAGTGTTTGTTAGTAGTCTGGTAGTCTTTTTGAAAAAGGAGTTCTTTGATGAAAGAACTAATGCCTATAAAATTGAACTTGATGAAGTTCATGAGGTGAAAGAACTGACACATACAGAATTAGATTCGATTGGTGAATCGAATCTGGAATCGATAGAGGCACCATTAAGGAGATCTGATAAAGTACCGCATCGCTGGACAGAAACTACGGTTTCTTGGTCTGGGATGGTGATCCCATTGAACTTGATAAGAATGATGAGGATCCAATCACCTATATGGAGGTCATGCAAAGGCCCAACTCTCAAAAATGGCTTGAGGCCATGAAGTCCAAGATGGAGTCCATGGAGATTAATAGTGTATGGACACTAGTTGATCCACCTGAAGGGATAAAATTTATAGGGTGTAAATAAATTTGCAAGAAGAAAAAAGAAGCAGACGGAAAGGTAGAGACCTATAAAGCCTGTCTAGTTGCCAAGGGTTACCATCAGCATTACGGTATTTACTATGATGAGACGTTCTCTCCTGTGGCAATGCTCAAGTCCATTTGGATTATGCTTGCTATCGCTACACACTTAGATTATGAGATCTGGCAGATGGATGTCAAACCACTTTTCTTAATGGAGAACCGGAAGAAGAGGTGTATACAATACAACCTTAATAGTTCACATCCACAGATTAGTCGAAAGTGTACAAGTTGAAAAGGTCTATTTATGGACTTAAATAGTCATCGAGGAGTTGGAACATGCAATTTGATAAGGTGATTAAAACGTATGGCTTCGTAAGGAATAGAGAAGAGCCTTGCATCTACAAGTGGACTTTCGATTCTGTGGTCATTTTTTTTGTACTGTATATGGATGACATACTGTTACTAAGAAATGACATCCCGATTTTGTAGAGTTTGAAGCTGTGGTTATCATCACAGTTCTCCATAAAGGACTTGGGAGAAGCATCCTACATCTTAGGGATGAAGATCTATAGGGATAGATCTAGAAGATTGCTTGGATTGTCCCAATCCACGTATATTGATGTCTTGTTGAAGCGGTTCAACATAGATAACTCCAAGAAAGGCTATCTTTCGATAGGCCATAGAATTATTCTTTCCAAGAAGGAATGTCCGATAACTCTTGAGGAGAGAGAGCGCATGAATAAAATACCATATGCTTCAGCAGTGAGATCTATCATATATGCTGTGATATGTACGAGGCCGGATGTGGCCTATTCACTAGGGGTAGTGAGTAGGTACCAGTCAAATCCGGATGAGAAGCATTGGAAGATTGCAAAAGTAATTCTTAAGTATTTGAAAAATACTAAAGATCAATGGTTTATACGTGGAGACTCTGACCTGAAACTTATGGGATATACTGATTTCAATTTTTAGTCAGAATGTGATGACAGTAGAAGCATGTCGGGCTACGTATTTACCTAGAATGAAAGAGCTATTTGCTGAAAGAGTTCCGGCAATATATTGTGACCGATTCTATATGCGAAGTGGAATACATTGCTGCATCGGATGCTGCAAAGGAGGCGGTGTGGTTGCACATGTTTATCATCGAGCTGGGAGTTATATCTTCCATTGATGGTCTTGTCCTGTTGTACTGTGATAGGTCCAGTGCCATAGCTCAAGCAAAAAAACCCAAGTCGCACCATCACACCAAGCATGTTCTACACCGCTACACCTGGTGTGAGAAATCATGAACTGAGACGACGTCGAGCTTCAGAAGATCGATGGAAAAGAGAACCTTGCCGACCCCTTTACCAAAGCTCTTGAGATCAAAGAGTTTGATAACTTTAAATGAAAAATGGATATAAGATACTACCGTGATTGACTTTAGTCCAAATAAAAGTTGTTGAGAATTGTGTCCTAAAATAAATCGTGTAATGATTGAGTTCATCCTTGTATATGAATTATTGATCAACTGAACAATAATTATTCTGATATTTTTTATCACAAAGTGTCATCTTCCTTGAACTCTTATACTGTGATGAAGTCCCTAGAACTATGCTAGTGTACGATAAAGAGAAGATTTATCATATAGTTCTTAAACATGTTCGTGACCCAATGATATGTTATTACGAGACAACGATGTTTATCGAGTGGAGATCGTTGTGTGCCATATGGATCGGTTGTCCTCTTAATCAAGGAGTGTGGTGACACTGGTATGGCATACAAGTGAGATGTAAGGGTACATAATCACTGAACAAGTGACTCCCTGCTGAGTGTTCTGCTGTCAAGAGTTGCTCGCAAAATACATGGGTATAGTATCCTTCAGACTTGAGATCACCATAGTGACTTGCAAGCAACTCACTGTGCTTTGGTGCCAGACTATCTAGATTTCTAATGCAGTGACGGAAGGCTACTGGGTACAATCAAGTACATATGAAGTCTATGTGTGAATCAAGATGGGATTGACTCCTCTGAATTATTGGAGTTGATGTATCATTGTATTTCAATTTAGTAAAATCTTGGCCAGGATAATCCATGAGATGGATTTGAAAGGTTGAAATACAATGCGGATGAAGCAATCTTGGTTGACAATTAACCTGAGACCATCCTAAAGCATCCAGGGTCAAAAGGATGAATTACGCAGTAATCATGTGTATGGATTCTGAAATATTTTTTTACGATAATTCGATTTATCTGGATGTTAGAAATTATTGCTAGATGGTATCTCGATTAGTGCAGAAATTAGTTCCTATGCTACCGACTTAGTATTTGAACCTGTGGAGTCACGCACACAAGTCAGACAAAGTAGGAAGGAATTGGCCTATATTTATATGTTCAATTTAGAAGTACAAGACTTGATTGAACATATAGACTAACTTGATTGAGAATTAAGTTATGGGTCAAACGGGATTGAAGAGTTGATTATGTCTAGCTAGCACTACACATGAGGTTCAAGTTCGATCTCGGAGATGAACAGTTTCTGATCTATGATTCATGAAATATATGAAAGATTAAATTTAGGTACTAATTAATTTTAGATTAAATTTAAATTAATTGAACTTAAATGGGTCCAAAATTTAAGTTAGACTTGGTACAAAAGTTTAAAAGAGTTTGCGATTGACAGTCTTTCAAAATTATTTCGAACTAGCTTCGAATCAGATTCGAATCAGATCTATTTTGGATAAGATATGAGTATTCCTACTTGCACTGGGAATATCCTCTCATGAAGCATGACCAAATTTGGTTTGATGCTTATTTAGGGCATCCCAAGTGGGTGAGAGATTGGGTACAAAATGTTATCATATGTGATGACAATTATATCTCATATAAGAATTTTTTTTTCATGAGTATTGAACCAATTCAAATCAAATTTGAATTAAGAGTTTTAATCTCATTGGATCATGAGAATCATCTATAAATAGAGAGAATCTCTACCTATGGATGCATAGCAATAGCATAGCAAACAAATCAGATTGAGAGAAGAGAAAAGAGAGAGAGGCATGAGAAGAGAGAGAGGTCCTATCTTCCCTTTGGCCTCTCCCCTTGTTGCTGCCCCTCTTCCTTTGGGTGTGGGGTCTCGTTAGGCATCCCACCTGCTAGTGTGAGGTGTCATACTAGCACAGCTCATCTCTTGATTGATTGAGTTGCTAAGTTAATTGGATTGGAGTTCATCCTACTTTCCTACGACGTCTGATGTGCATGCGAAGTAGAGGGCCTGCACATCTAGACCTCTGTAAAGGCTTATATCAGATAATTTAGAATTTGATCTCTAGTTCTGCTAAATTTTAGGTAAGGATTTGATCATTTAACAAGTAAAATATTAAAAAAATTTTAGATACAACTTGGGCATAAAAAGTTTTAGATGCAACTTGGGCATACCAGAGAGAAACTATTTTTCTTCTCTTCATCGAGTTTATTTGTGAATCCTGTGAAAATTTTTTTTTAGGATTCACACTTACTCTAGCTAGAGACTTTCTGAATTTAGTCTCGTGAATCGTATAGGACTACTCATTTTCTATCAAGATCGATAGATTCTATCTAGGTACATCTCACTCAAATAGTGAACTTGAACCTACAATAGCTAACATACACAGTAAGGATCCGAATGGTTAGGGATCAAAAAAATATATAGTCAAACTGAGTAGCCTCACTGTGAATAGCCAACACACCATAGGTCAATGGATCAATCACACTACTACAGCATCAAGAAAACTATTGATGAGTGAGTAGACATCCAAATAATTTTTTATATCGATCACGCTCAGCGTAAGTTATTCTCTAACAACCATCTGCACTCTCATCTCGATATCTCCACACTACGGATTCGAGATTCATTTATCCAAAAAGAAGGTGATCCATGCACTGATCTTAACAAGATCAATCACTATCCTCCATAATGATCCTACGATCAAGAGCATTTAGAAGTTGATCACTAATAATATATGTCTCAAATTCTCAATACCTTGACAATACACAAAATCATCTTTGTTAATTTTTAGAATAATTCATGGACACATACAACATGAATGGTTATAAAAACTATCCAACAAGTATAAAATATATTCTTTTATTATGGTATGCATCTGTCAAAATTGACTTCTAGAGCATACATCTAACAATCTTTTACTTGCACTAAAGTCAATCTACCATATACCTAAGTCCCTACGGGTCAAAATAGGCTTCGATCTTTGTCTAGCTAAGTGACTTGGACCTAACCACATCCTATGTGGAGTCTACTCTCTACACCTCTATATATATCTATTTGAGATAATCACATATATTACTGCTCTATGTGTTTGAACTTTTGATGAGATATAGGCTCCTAAGCTAGGACTATGGGCCTATTGTCTTTGCAGTACAGTGTCATGGTATTTGATGGCATGACATCCAGTTCTGCAACTATCATAAAAACCAAAATATATCCTGCACATTTATAGTATACTCAGCTTCCATCGATCAGTTGCTTGAGACTCTTCCAACATATCAATCCAACATTGCTCAAGAATATGAACTGATGTAGATATTCTACCATCAGCATCAGTGTATCCTCCCAGTCTTAGCTCTGACCCTTTACCAAAAGTCAAGAATAAACTTTTAGTACTTTTCAAGTATTTAAGGATGTTTTCATAGTAATCTAATGCTCCTAGTCTGGATTTGACTGATATCTGCTCATGACTCTCACAACAAGAGATATATTTAGTCGAGTACATAGCATGACATACACCTATACTCAAAAAGGTGGCAGACCCCTCTTGGAGGTTCTATGCTGAACCCTTTTAGCACCTCTTCTATGTACTTTTCTTTAAAAATTCAAACATCCTTTTAGATCTATCTCTATAGATCATTATTTTCAGAATACAAGATGCTTGTCCTGGGTCTTTGATGAAAATTTTATATGCAACCATACATTAACCGATGTCAGCATGGGACACTCCCACTAAACCTTCATGTAAACATATGATTCCTTTTCATTTTTAATGAAATCAAATAATTTGATCACATCATCGAAATGAGTATTCCAACTTCAAGATGCTTGCATAAATCCATAAATGAATCTTTACAGTGTGATCTCAATCACTAGAAATGAAATCTATAGACCACTCCAAATAGATATCTTCTCAAGATATTGATTCAAGAGGGCTATCTATACTTTCAATTCTCAGGGTCAATATCCATCATTGCCTCATTGTAAGTTTTTAGGATCATCTCTATGTTTCCTATCTCCCATGAGAAATACTTTCTCTAGATCCTCTATAAGAATACCAAGTACCTTTTAGAAGGATGAGAGATCCTATGAGATCTATGAGGTGGAAGAGGTACTACATAAATTGGCTCATCATGAATAAGTTCCATAGATCCTATGACTCGTTGCTCTTCAAAGATTCTCTCTTCAAGCTTGTCCTCCCACTATCTCTATCTTGGATAAACTATTTTCAAAAAGACATCATGATAGCTTAGAATCATATTGTGAACTATTGAGAAGAGAAAGCAGAATCTCTAACTCTTTAGAATATCTTATATAACGAGCTCTCATAGATCTAGCCTCTAACTTGTCCACCATGCTATATCTCATACAATATGGTAGGAATAGATTTAGAGAGAACCTAATTGAGAAAATAAAGTATGTCCTTAAATAAAGATTAAAATGGTGAAGTTCATGTGGATCGGACCATATCTCACATAGTGCCATTCCTCCTCTTAAACGCCCCATTAAGCTAAGGTATACAAGGAGAGGTCCATTATGAAACTATACCATTTTCTTTGAGATAATCAAGAAATTTTTTACTTTGGTATTGCATCCTCGATCTGATCAAAGTATCTTTAAATTTTTTTTGATTTACTTCTCTACTTCATATTTGAATTCTTTAAACCTTTCAAAGGCTTTAGATTTGTATCTCATACATATACCCATATCATGACTAATCATTGGTAAAGATAATGAAGTAGAGATAACCTTTCTTGTCTAGTTTATCGAATGGACCGCACACATCAAATGTGTAGCAAGATAAGTATCTCAGCGGTCCTATCCCCTTGTCTCACAAATGATAGCTTGGTCATTTATTCTTAAAGAGATGATTCACTGACTAGATATGACTCAACAGTGAATGAGCTTAAAAGCTCATATTTCTATAGTCAGTAAATCATTTTTTCTCCTAGAAGACCTAGCTTTAAGTACCACATAGATATATACTTCAAGTTTGTCTGATCTCTGGATCCCTCAAACCTAATGGTATTCACTGTTTGCTCAAATAAGTTCACAGATGCTCACCATGCAAATGATAGAGACTGTCTCTAAGAACTGATCCAAACAGTAGTCACAGAGATTAAGTGCCTATAGCCACAGTGCAACTCTTGCCCCATTGCCGACTTAAAGGATTACTTCACTTTCCCTTAGTTCTCTATCTTTTCTTAGACCCTATACTAAAGTACATAAATATGCACTATAGTCTAATACTCAACTGAAAGAAGAGAAAACCATAAAACTAGATTTGAGCAATTTCGACATGCCTTTTAAAGGCATGTCCTTATTTTTTTAGCCTTTCGATATATGTATCTCTAAATTTTTCAAGGTTCCTTAGTTACGAACATATTGACCAGTTCAGATAAGGTGCTATTATGTTTATTCATATGGTAGTTTCATAAAATATCCATATAAAATAGGAAGAAATTATAGGATCAAATCTACTAGTAATTTCTTATGCATAGTCATGTCGAACTTCTCCAGCTCCTTAATATCCTTGAACATTGACAAACAGTGATCATGGACAAACTGTCCATCACGTATCTTTAGTGCTATGTGACTCTGATCATCTCACAATTATTGCAGATGAGTCAGCATATTGTTGGTAGTCTACATGTCTTTATGTACACATTGGAGATCAACAACCATGCATTCCAATTTATAGTACCTAACCTTATTGTCGTTATCTAGCCATTTATCAAGTATAGCTCATTGACTATGGATTGGACAGATTGATGACATAGGGTTAACTTGATGAAAAACATAGCTTAATTTTCAAAAATTAAGAATGATTCTTAGCTTTTTGAGTCAAAATATATAATTACTTTTGGTTAATTAGTTGATATCTAGGATTCGAGCTAGAAGATTGGAAGCTGAGACAATAAACCACAGAGAGTGAAGATTCTATAGATACTTTGTACTTATAAATATTTATTCTAGGGACTTTAAAAGTAAACAAAGGTTCTCAATAATTTTTTAAATCTCTCACACTCCTCGAATGAAGAAATAAAAATCGATATGCGATAATTGAGCTTCTAGTGGGTGCTGTGGTTCTACTGATGTGTGGCATCCCATTTAACAGTTATTAGTAATACGTACACCAATGCATAGATAACTCTTTATTCAGATATTTCTCAAAGTATGTTGTAGCGATTTGATCTTCAAGTCATGTGAGCTCACGTAACAGTTATTGACCACACTCTTCAGTTAAGCCTAACCCACTATTCACCAACAGATGCAAAGCCATCATTAGATCCCTCACCTAACAGTTATTGGGTCAACCCCATCTTTACCTTAGGACATCTAATGCTAATTGAGTGGTTGTGTCTGTTAGGAATTATGTCCTAAAGCCAATTAGCTTATTGCAAATAATTGGATTTTGTATAAAAATTATTGATCAACAAATAGAAGTTATTTTGACATTTTCATTACAAGGTGTACATCTTCCTTATTAGAACTCTTGTGTTGTGATGAAGTCCTTAAAAATATATGATGATCGATAAAGGAGGATTTGTCAAATAGTTCTTAAATATATTTGTGATCAAATGATATATCATTAAAAGGATGATGACGTTTATCGAATGTAGGTCATTGTGTACCATATAGATTGATTGTCTTTGTAACCAAAAAGTATGGAGATATTGGTATGGTATACAAATGAGATGTAGGAGTACATCATCACGAAATAAGTGACTCACTTACTGAGTGCTCTGCTGTCAAGAGCAGCTCATGAAGCATATAGACATAAGTGTCCCTCAGACCTGGGATCATCATAGTAATTTACAAGCAACTCATTGTGCTTTAGTACCAGATTACTCGTATTTATAATGCAGTGATGGAAAGCTACTGGGTATAGTCAAGTACTTACGAAGTCTGTAAGTGGATCAAGATGGGATTGACCCTTCTAAATTATAGGAGTTAATACATCACTATATTTTAATTTAGTAAAATTTTGGTTAGGATAATGTATACGATGGATTTGAAAGGTTGAAATATACTATGCATGATTGTTTCATATTTGATAGTTAAACCCTAAGTCACCTTAAGCATTAAGGTCAAAAGGATGAATTATGCAATAACCATATATCGAGGTTCATTGAATATTGCTTTACAATTATTTGATCTATCCGGATGTTGAGTATCATTGCTAGATGGTCACTTCGATTAGTATAAGGAGTTCCTATACTATCGGCTTAGTGTTTAAATCTATGGAGTTATGCACAAAAATCAAACAATGTAGAAAAGAATTGACCAAACATTTATGTGTTCAATTTGAAAGTATAAGACTTGATTAAATACATAGATTAACTTAATTGAGAATTAAGTTGTAGGTCATATGGAATTAAATACAGACTATGTACATCTAGCATGTGCATGAGGTGTGGATTTGATTTTGAAAATGAATTAAATCAAATCAATGGTCCAAGTAGTTATGAGAGATTTGATTTGAGTCCAAATTACTTTAGATCAGATCTAATTTAATTGAACTTAATTTTATTAAGACTTGATTGGGTTAATTTATCAAGTTGAACTTGGACAAGAATCTAAATTGGATTAAGATTAGCAGCCTTTTCAAAATTGATTTGAATCAGAATCTAACTGGATTCTAATTGAATCCAAATCTGAACCAAATCTAATTTGATTTACTTAACCATATGTTTCAGCTATTCTCTCACCATGTAGATAACCAAGATGATGGAAAGCCCCCTTGGGGTGTGCGGCATGAAGAGAGAGGCATAAGTTGGTGCCTCTCCTACTTGGCTTAGGAATCCTTGTGTCTTAGGGAGTTTGGATTTGATTCAAACATGAAAAGTCTTATTCCTAACACCTAAAAGAGTTTGATTTGATCTAAGACCTCTTATCTACTTAAGAAGGGGCATGGAGAAGAGGATCAAGTAATCAACCCTTGCTTAGGCATGGAGAATTCTCTAGGTGTGGGCATCCCCTCTCTCTTTGGCATCACCTCTCCCTGGGCTTCTCTCTCCTCTTGGACATCCTCTCTCCCCTTTGTGTGGTGGCATGTGGGCTATTACAAGGCTTTAAAATCAGATCTTAAGGTTTTATCTCTTTCCTCTCTGAAGAAGATGTTCATCCCTCTCTTCTACAGAGTTTGGCATGCACGTGAAGTAGAGATCTGTACATCCGGATCTCGCGAAGTAAATGATCATGGAGCTTCTTCAATCTTGATTATTTTTTACTATAAATCAAGATGAGAATTTATAAATATTATAAAAAATTTTAATTACTAATCTATTCTTTCCTCCTGGCATCCGATGTGATCGAATGTATCTTTCCTTCAATTGGTATCAGAGCCAGATTTATATGTCATGATCGGATAGTCTAATTTTAAAATTTTTTTAATTTTTTTATCTAATTTTACATCAAAATTTTTGATATGATTAGACTTTGGCTTTATTTGATATTTTTTTGTATATTTTTTATTTGATTTTGACTAGAGTATCAAATTGAAATTAGCTCCTGAATCCAGTCTGTTGAAAATCTATTTTAGCAAAAATTTTCAATGTAGTTTTTTATGCTGATTAAATTCCTAATTATTTATAGATTTAAATATATTTTGATAGATTTTTTATGATATAATTTAATTAGAGAATTGATCTTTGAATCAGACTCAGATCTGAATTTATTTGACAAAATTTTAGATCTGATTTTTTAGCATAATATCTGTGCATGTTTGATCACATCTCTAACTAAAATTTTTTTATACAATCATATATATATTTAGAATAGATGTCTATATTATTTCAGATCTAAATTATTTGTTTTATATGCTATATAAAAATATGTTCAGATCTGAAATATACTTATGCATTGATCTAATAAAATTAGATGTACATCATATTTGTATGCTCATGCACACATGTGGATTGTATGATAATTTATATATTTATGTAATTAATTTTTAAAATTAGATTTTAAATCTTAGTAGCTCAGTACTCGAGTTAAGAAGATCACTAAGCCATCCGATCATAAGAGAAAGTAAGATTTAAAGATCCTCTCTTTCTATTCGATGAGGTGCCCTTATGATATGTAGGGATACTGTTGGGTATAAAATAACCCCAGCCGAAGTTCGTAAGAGGCCACCCTCCCAGGACTCTTCCGGCTTCCGATCTTATGCGGCATCTTTCTGAACTCCCCTGGCCGTTCGAGCTTCCACAGTACCATTCGGACTCCTCCAGCAGTCGACCTTCCACAGTGTCCTCCAGATTCATCCAATGGACGAACTCCTATCGTACCCTCTGAACTTCCAATAATGAGCTCCTTCAGTCATCTATCGAACTGCTTCAAATGCTCTCTGGGCTTCACTATCAGCTGATTTTCTACAGTGATCGACTACTCTCCGAATCTCTTCCAGACTTCCTCCTGTCATGATCGACTTTACTCCGAGCTTCTTTCGAACTTCATCAATGTCTAAGCTGTTATGATCCAGGTGGTGTGCCCAAGGCCCAGAAGACCAAGGCTAAGGCCAAGGTCCATCATTCATGAGGGCTTCATGGAGACTCTAGGGCTAGTTGGGCCCTAGGTTGAAAGGCTGTGGGCCTTTCGGGTTCTTGAGATCTAGGTTATGAGGGCCTCAAGGGACCAACTCTTTATGGGCCAGGTCTGAGCCCAGGAGTGGTGAGATTAGGTTGAGTCATGGGTGTACATGGGCTTGAGTTAACCTAATCTCCCATAGAGTTGGTCAAGGGAGTTTTGGGTTTGGGTCACTTGACCCGGTGTTTATATATACATGTACTTGTATAGTTTTGATCAAGTCAAGAAAATAGATGACTCTTTCTCTCAAGTCTCTCTCTCTCTTCTCCCTCTTTCTCCAGCAATTCTCCACACCCCAGGAGCAAGAAACCCTAGTGTTTCTTGCCGCCAGTCCATAAAAAAAAGAAAGGAAGGGAGGCGCTAGCCCCTTCCCCCTTGCAGCCGCCAGCCATTTCTTCTCCCCCTGAAATCTCTTGAGAAGAGGTTGGTATAAGTCTCTTTCAGATCTGAAGTTGATCTGAGGTCGTTTGAGGTGCGGGTGAGATCTCCATCAATAGATCTACAGGAAAGGCTGCAGTAGGATAGATCTGTGAGATCTGTCTCCATCTACCTTCTTCCCTATCTAGAATATCCCGATTTGAGATCTATGAATTAGAGATCCTCGATCCAGGTCTGATCTAGTTGGGTATCAGATCTTGGAATTTTTAGAGGTGATTTCAGAGGCGTTCTTCATCTGGAATGAAAGGCTGACGAAGAAGACAGCAACCAGACTGATTTCGTAAAGGGCCTTGATCATGTCCAGAAGTCTCCAGATCTATTCGTTGCTGGTTCTGCTGCAACAAAGGTTCGTGGGAGGAGCTGGGATCATGCTCCAATAGTTGGTATTAGAGCCATGATGGTGAGGAAGCAGTTCCAAGCATGAGAAGTTGAAGATCCCAAGTGCTGAAAATTTTCAGTAAGGTACCATCAAGGTATATTCTACACTTCTTGAATTTATATTGCTTGTTTGGCTTGGATCCAGTCATGGGCAGCAATATGAAGGTTGATTTCTAGAAGTTTGATGGCAAGGGGAATTTTTCCATGTGGAAAATTCAGGTGGAGGATCTTCTGGTGCAAGCAGATCTGGATCAGGCTTTGGATGAGAAGCCTGAGGGAATGACAGATAGACAGTGGGCATCGTTGGAGAAGAAAGCATGCCCAATGATTAGAGGATGTTTAGTGGATGCGGCATTGTATTCGATGCTGGAAGAAAAGACCCCGAAGGGCCTTTGGTCGAAGTTGCACACCATGTATATGGAGAAGAATATGTGCAACAAACTGATGCTGAAGAAGAGGTTGTACAGTCTTTGGATGCAGGAGGGATCTGATGTGATTGGCTACATTCAGAGGTTCGACCAGTTGTGCACAGAGATTGGTGAACATCGGGGTGAAGCTGGATGAGGAGGACAAGTCTCTATTGCTTCTATGTTCGCTACCCAGATCATATGATTCTTTGGTGACTACACTGCTCTACGACAAGGAGACTCTGGAGTATGAGGACATGGTCTCGGTGCTGAAGTCGAATGAGCAGAGGAAAAAGTTGACCAGAGATCGGACTCCCCAGGATGGTTTGGCAGTAGGGGAGAGGACAGGTAGAGGTAGAGGCAGAAGCAAGTTCAGGGGGCGGTCCAAGTCCAGGAAGGGAAAGAGAGAGGTGAAATGCTTCAAGTGCAATGAGTTCGGGCACTTCAAGTGAGAATGTCCACTATGGAAGAGCAAGAAGGGAGAAAGAAGTGGCTCAGAATCAATGAGTGCAGTTGCTGGGCAGCAGGTGGAGGATGATCTACTTGTGGTATCAGATGGTCACAGGCATTACACAGAAGAGTGGACACTAAACTCTGCGTGCTCACATAACTACACACCACACAGGTCTTGGTTTGCGACATACACCAAGACAGATGAGGGATCAGTGACACTAGGCGACAATCATCCTTGCAAGGTGGCTGGGATAAAGACAGTCAGGGTGAGGATGTTTGAGGGGATTGTGAGGACATTGACAAATGTAAAGCACATCTCGAAGCTGGAAAAGAATCTGGTGTCACTAGGCTACTTGGAGCACAGTGGATACAGCTTCAGCAGTAGGGCTAGAAGTGGAGTACTGAACATCTCCAATAGAGATATGGTAGTGATGAGAGGCAAGAGGTTGGACAATAACCTCTATCGCATGGAGGGATCTGTGGTGACCGGAGAGTCTGATGCAGCTGCTGCAGCACAGGACCAGCAGGGGGCTTACAGGATGTGGCACTACCGCCTAGGCCACATGGGTGACAAGGGGCTGAGGGAGTTGAGTAGGAGAGGACTCATCTCTGATCTAGAGGATGGTGCTACAGGAGAGATCTGTGAGCCTTGCCAGATGGGAAAGCAGAGAAGAGTTCAGTTCACCATCAGTACAGCCCGGAGTGCAGCCCCTCTAGAGTTAGTACACACAGATGTGTGGGGACCAGCCCCAGTTTTAGCTAGGAATGGGGCTAGATACTTCATGACCCTGATTGATGATTTCTCAAGAAAACTCTGGATTTACTTCATGAGAGAGAAGTCTGAGGTCTTCACCAAGTTCAAGATTTGGAGAGCTGAGGTGGAGAAGGAGCAGGGGAGGAGCGTGAAGTGTCTGAGGTCAGACAATGGCGGGAAGTACACCAGTAGAGAGTTTTAGGACTACTGTGAGGAGTGTGGGATCAGGAGGCACTTCTTAGTTAGGAAAACTCCACAGCAGAATGGGGTGGCCGAGAGGATGAACAGAATACTTTTGGAAAAGGCACGATGCATGAGGCTGCAGGCAGGGCTTCCAAAGGAGTTCTGGGTTGACACAGTTGATACAGCGGGTTACTTGGTCAATCGGTCACCTCACACCAGGTTGGATGGCAGACTTTCAGAGGAGGTGTGGTCTGGGAGGATAGTTGGGCTAGGCCATCTACGGGTATTTGGGTGCACGGCCTATGTGCACATTGGAGCTGGTGAGTGGAGCAAGCTAGACGCCAGATCACGCAAGGCGGTGTTTCTAGGCTATCCATGAGGAGTTAAGGGATACAAACTGTGGGATCCCTTGGAAAAGAAGGTCATCATCAGTCAGGATGTGACTTTTGATGAAGAGTTAGTCCTACAGAGGTGAGCAGGCATGGAGGAGCAGCAGGAGCAGGTGGAGGTCCAGCAGGGTGCTGCTGGACAGCTTACCTCTTTTATTTTGCCTCTTGCAGGTACTACGGGGGGACATGACATTCAGGTGGAGAACCTACCTAAGGTATCTCCACAGGTGGAGAGGACTCTGATGGATGATCGAGGTAGAGAGGTCCAGCAGGAGCTAGCTGGATCGAGGACTGATATCGGTGTTGCCCTACACAAGCCCAAGAGGACCATCAGGCAACCGGACCGATATGGCTTCGAGGAGACACTGTCATATACCCTGGTGACAGTGAATGGAGACCCATATATGTATCAGGAGGCTATTGAGAGCCAGGACAGAGAGCGGTGGGTCCAGGTAATGTCTGAGGAGATGCAGTCTCTCCACAAGAACCAGACGTGGCGATTGGTGCAGTTGCCACAGGGGAAGAGACCCATTAGCTGCAAATGGGTCTACAGTCGCAAGGAAGGGCCTTCAGAGCAAGGAGATATTAGATTCAAGGTGAGGTTAGTGGCCAAGGGATACTCCTAGAAGGAAGGCATCGACTTCAGCGAGGTCTTCTCTCCCGTCGTCAGACACACTTCCATCAGAGTGTTGCTGAGCATTGTAGCAGCTCAGGATTTAGAGCTGGAGCAGATGGATGTCAAGACGATGTTCCTCCATAGGCATTTGGAGGAGAGGATTTACATGGAGCAGCCACCTGGTTTCAGGGATCCAGGATCAGAGGGAAAGGCTTGTCTATTGCAGAAGTCACTGTATGGGCTGAAGCAGTCGTCGAGGCAATGGTACAAGCGGTTCGACTCCTATGTACGCAGCATTGGACTTTTCAGGTGCGAGTTTGATCCCTGTGTTTATGTTCAGTCTCTTAAGGATGGTTCTAGGTTGTTCCTACTCTTGTATGTGGATGACATGCTTATAGTATGCAAGAGTAGGAAGGTTGTGCAGGATCTGAAGGCATCCTTATCTCGGGAGTTTGAGATGAAGGATTTGGGCCCTGCAAGGAAAATCCTAGGCATAGAGATTTTCAGAGATCGAGCTCGAAGGGTGCTGCATCTATCTCATGGAGGCTACATACAGAAGGTCTTAGAGAGGTTCGGGATGAAGGGAGCAAAGCCGGTGGAGCTGCCACTTGCCGGTCACTTCAGACTCTCGAAGACCATGGCACCACAGACTGAGGTGGAGGCTCAAGAGATGGAGAAGGTTCCTTATGCTTGAGGAGTTAGGAGCTTGATGTATGTGATGGTCTGTTGTAGGCCAGACATCGCTCATGCAGTGAGTCAGGTTAGCATGTTCATGGCGCAGCCTGACAGGGAGCACTGGAGAGCTCTGAAGTGGATATTCAGATACCTGACGGGTTCAGTTGGAATTGGCATCTGCTACGGACAGTGAGGAGCAGTAGTGGGATACTCTAACATGTCCAGGGAGGCTCAGGGGTTGATTGGCGGTTATGTAGATGCAGACTTCAGTGGAGATGTGGATACCCGGAGGTCTACGACAGGCTTCATCTTTAGCCTGTATGGAGGTCCTATTTCTTGGAAATCGAGTCTGCAGCCTATCACGGTCCTATCCACTACAGAGGTGGAGTACATCGAGCTGACAGAAGCAGCTAAGGAGGCAATTTGGCTGAAGGGTTTGTTGATGGAGATGGGCCTTACTCAGGAGGCTATTAGAGTGCACTGTGACAGCCAGAGTGCACTTCTACTAGCACAAAACTCAGTCTATCATGCAAGGACAAAGCACATCGACATTCGGTATCATCGGATCAGGGAGCTTGTGGAGGATGGCGAGGTGGAGCTGGTAAAGATACACACCAAGGAAACCCAGCTGATGCACTTACAAAGGTACATCCACGGGACAGCTTTCAGAGATGTGTTGAGCTGATTCGGCTGATGGACAGAGTGGAGCTGGTGGAGGCCTTGGGACACCAAGGTGGAGATTATTATGATCTAGGTGGTGTGCCCAAGGCCCAGGGGACCAAGGCTAAGGCCAAGGTCCATCATTCATGAGGGCTTCATGGAGACTCTAGGGCTAGTTGGGCCCTAGGTTGAATGGCTGTGGGCCTTTCGGGTTTTTGAGGTCTAGGTTATGAGGGCCTCAAGGGACCAACTCTTTATGGGCTAGATCTGGGCCCAGGATAGGTTAGATTAGGTCGAGTCATGGGTGTACATGGGCTTGGGTTAACCTAATCTTCCATAGAGTTGGTCAAGGGAGTTTTGGGTTTGGGTCACTTGACCCGATGTTTATATATATATGTACTTGTATAGTTTTGATCAAGCCAAGAAAATAGATGAGTCTTTCTCCCAAGTCTCTCTCTCTCTTCTCCCTCTCTCTCCAGCAATTCTCCATGCCCCAGGAGCAAGAAACCCTAGAGTTTTTTGCCGCCAGTCCATAAAAGGAAAGAAAGGAAGGGAGGCACTAGCCCCTTCCCCCTTGCAGCCGCCAGCCATTTCGTCTCCCCCTTCTCTTGCAGTCACCCAAACACTAGGTCTAGGATCTGGAATCTCTTGAGAAGATGTTGGTATAAGTCTCTCTCAGATCTGGAGTTGATCTGAGGTCGTTTGAGGTGCGGGTGAGATCTCCATCAACAGATCTACAGGAAAGGCTGCAGCAGGACAGATCTGCGGGATATGTCTCTATCTACCTTCTTCCCTATCTAGAATATCCCAATTTGAGATATATAAATTGGAAGACCTCGATCTAGGTCTGATCTAGTTGGGTACCAGATCTTAAAATTTTTAGAGGTGATTTCAGAGGTATTCTTCATCTGGAACGAAAGGCTGATGAAGAAGATAGCAACCAGGCTGATTTCGTAAAGGGCCTTGGATCGTGTCCAGAAGTCTCTAGATCTATTCGTTGCTAGTTTCGCTGCACCAAAGGTCTGTGGGAGGAGCCAGGATCATGCTCCAACATGGACTTCTCCAACAGCGAGACTTCTATAGTAGCCAGACTCCATCCAAGTTTCTACAGTGGTCGACCACCTTCCGAATTTCATCCGAGCTTCTACAGTAAGCGAATTTCGTCGGAACTTCTATTGCAAGCGGACTTCATCTGAGTTTCTATGGTAAGTGGACTTCGTCCGAGCTTCTATAATAAACAATCTCCATCAGGGCTTCCACGGCAACCGATCTCCATCCGAGCTTCTACAGTAAGCGGCCTCCTTCTGGACTCCGTCCGAACTTCTACAGTGGATGGATTCCAGATAAACTTTTACAACAGATGAGCTCCAGCTGCCGGATTTCTACAGTGACCGACTGTCTCTAGTGTCTTCCATACCTTTCCATCCATCAACCTTCAACAGTGCCAATCGGACTTCAACAGTGCCAATCGGACTTCAACAGTGCCAACCAGACCCCTCCAACGGGCAAATTCCCTCCGGAACCCTCCAACGGTCGACCTTCCATAGTGTCCTCCAGACTCCTCTAGTGGACGAACTTCCACAACGCCTTTCGGACTCTTTTATCAGTCAACCTTCTATAGCACCTTCCAAATTTTGCTATTGGTCGACCTTTTATCAGATTTCTCATGCAACCAGACCTCTCCAGCGGACAGTCTTCAGACAAGCTTCTATATCAGACAAATTCCAGACGGACTTCTCTAGCAAATGGACTCCAACCAAAATTTTTCAAAAGAAAGTTTTCATCCGGGCTTCTACAGCAGATGACTTTTGTCTGCAACATCAACACCTAAGGCACCCAACAAAAGTTAACCCGTTAGCAACCTCGAAAACATCCGAGCTTCTCTTAGATTGCTAAGATAGAGAGCTATTCTGCTCCACCAGACATCCCAACCGAGCTTCAGTCGTTCAGCCTGAACTCCCCAGCAAGTTCAACAACGGACACCATTACTCTCCGTAACAAACTCCACGTGGCCCCGAACAGCCCACTACCAGGCAGTTATGGACATCGCTATCAATCGGTTACGATCTTTCGTCTATAAAAGAGACCCCCCAGATACGTTCTCCTCTAAGCATTAAGCACTATCTCTAGACTCTGCTAAAATCCCATTCGAGTATTCCATTTCTATTGAAGCAGAGTACTGACTTGAGCATCGGAGGATCTTGTCAGAGCATCCCCAACTCCGATTTAGACTTTCTTGTAGGTCCCAACGGCAGCCGTGATCCCCTCGACTCTAGCTTCTCTGGCATCGGTGGAATTCTGCACCAACAGAATTGGCGCTAGAGGAAGGGCCTGTGTCTTCACAGGACCCTTGTTCTTAAAGGAGTACTCTACGGGACTATTTCCAATCATCTTCTTCGACATCTTCTTCTTCTTCTCCAGCTAGATCCCAACCTGATGCCTCTCCGAAAGGCATCCACCAGGTGATCTACGGCCTCCATGGCCAGATCTCAGCAAGATCTGCTAGCTCCGACCTCATCTCCAGTTTTTTAGGCTCCTCCTCCTCTGGCAATGACAGTCAGCATGGAGCAGTTCAACCTATTGGTTCAGTAGGTTAGGGGCCTCACCGAAGCGGTGCAGGCCATGCAGTAGCAGCAGCAGCAGCCATAGGCATCTGTGCGGCTGAAAAGAGCATCATCGGAGTTCCAGAATCCGACGATCAGGCAGCCCACTTGGGCCAGTCGCCCTGTATCTCTCAGAAAGGGGAAGTAGAGGGTGGAGAGCCCTCTGTTTGATCACGATTCCACCCCCGGAGGGTCCCTACCTCTGTTCTGCCAAAGATCCTTGAGATTCATGATCGAGAGGATCTCCTGGATCAAAGATTCCAAGAGATGAACTGACGGATCAAAGAGCTCCACCATGCTCCCCCTGCTTATGGTGAAGATATCTGTACTGACCCTCCTTTTTCTCAAAAGATTATGCAGGAACCGACCCCGCCGAACTTCAAGCTCCCCCAATTTGAGAGCTACGATGGGATCTTGGATCCGGTTGACCACTTGGAGGCCTTTCGGACAATGATGCTGCTCCATGGCACGCCAGACACCATCCTGTGCCGAGCTTTCCATCTACCTTGAAGGGAGCAGCAAGAAATTGATACTCGACACTGAAGTCGGGTACTATCTTCTCCTTTGATCAAATGAGCCACCAGTTTGTGGCTCATTTCGCCAGCAGCCGACATCCCCGGAGAGGTTCGGAGTCCCTCATCAACATCAAGCAAAAGGAAGGAGAATCCATCCGAACTTATGTCAACCATTTTAATGCCGCCGCATTGGAGGTCCGAAACTTGGACCAATCAGTTGCAATGGCCGCCCTAAAGAGCGATTTTCAAAAGAATGACTTTCTATTTTTCCTGAAAAAGAAGTATCCCAAGAACTTCACTGATTTGCTGGCTCGGGCTGAAGGATATGCCCGAGCTAAGGAAGCCTTCAAGCTGAAGGACGAGGAGGTCGTGAAGGGGCGGCTTATCCAGAACTCTCATTACTGATAATGGGCGATAATTTGCTGGAGCAAGATTTACTGAATTTTGTGAGGACTTAAACATCTCCCATAACTTCACATCAATAGCCCATCCGCAGGCAAATGGCGAAGTCGAGGTGACTAACAGGACTCTGTTGCAAAGAATTAAGGTGAGAATTGAAAAAGCAAAGGAAACTTGGGCAGATGAGCTTTATCATGCATTATGGGCATACTGAACTACCCAAAGACTGTCCACAAGGGAGACCCCATTTGCCTTAGCCTTCGAAATAGAAGTCATTATCCCGATTGAACTCAAGCTTCCATCGACGTGAGTCGTGGTATTCGACGAGCAGCACAACTCATAGGATCTCAAGGCCAACCTCGACTTGTTAGAAGAAAAATGGGAGACAGCTCAAGTTCGGATGGCAGCCTACAAGCAGAAAGCAGTCCGCTACTACAACTCCTGAGTCAAGAGCAAAGCCTTCAGAGCGGGGGACTTAGTACTTCGGCGAGCCACTATTTCACAACCTCAGAACCAAGGGAAACTTGCCCTAAACTGGGAAGGTCCGTATGATGTCAGGGAGGTAGTCCATCCTGGAACATACTATCTAAAAGAGCTCGGAGGAGCGGACCTTCCGTGACCATAGAATTCGAAAAATTTATAAATGTATTACCGATAACTTTGCCTTAAATAAAAGTTTCATATTCGCATATCTTTTCTTTTGGCATGAGCTTATAACGACAGGGAGTAGCTCCTTCAGACAATCAAAACTAAACGTGTCAGGAACAAGAGGAGAACCTCATCCCGACATAAATGAAGGCCCGATTATTTAGAGATTCGATGGGGGGAGAGGCCCTCGCAACGGCCCTTATACGCCCCCACAGCCATGTCAGGAACAAAAGGAGAACCTCGTCCTAATATGAGCAAAGTCGAAGATCCGATTATTAAGACACTAGATGGGAGGAGAGGCCCTCGCAACGGCCCTTATGTGCCTCCACAGCCATGTTAGGAACCCGATTATTAAGAGACCAGATTGGGGGAGAGGCCATCGCAACGATCCTTATACGCCCCCACAGCCATGTTAGGAACAAGAGGAGAACCTCATCCTAACATGAGCAAAGTCGAAGACCCGATTATTAAGAGACGGATGGAGGGAGAGGCCCTCACAATGGCCCTTATGTGCCCCCACAGTCCTGTTAGGAAAAGAAGGAAAACCTCATCCTAACATGAGCTGAAATTGACTGTGTCAAGAATAGGAAGAGAACCTCATCCTGACACAAATGAAGACCTGATCGTTTAAGATCAGATGATTGGAAAGCCTCCTCAACGGCTCCTCTACACCCCTACAACCCCATTAGGAGCAGAGGAAAAACCCTCGCCCAAATATTAAAAAAAAGAGAGAGAGAAAAAGGGAAAGCGACGAGCTACGCCAGAGATAAGGAAAAAACGAACTGCATCCAAGACACAAGGGACATCATCTCAATGAGGAAGAAAACTCTTATAAAAAATCCTCAGTCTCTAAGGGGGAACCCAACACTAGCAAGAGAAAATAGACTTTCTCAAAGTAACGAGAAGTTCGGGCCCCAAGCTCAGACACCGGGAGAAAGCATCAAATTCGAATGGCCTCAAAAAGACCTTCGATCATGAACAAAAAGGGCGAATCAACACGACGATGACCAGGAACCTTCAAACAATATCGACATCGAATAAGATAAAAGATAAAAGAAGCTTGATAAATGACAACTCAGAGAAAGAATAGACAAGTGTTGCTCCTTGGATTGATTTTGATGATTACAAAGTATTTGAAGGGGTACTAATGATTTTCACTTGAAAAAGACTTATTGCTCTTCAGGGGCAAAATCATAATTTTACCAAAATCCTGATTTGAAAGCATCAAATGATAGAACAAAAGATTTGTGATCCATTGATAAAAAATTTATTATTTTTGGACTTGTATTTTAAAAGATATTCATGTTTGAAAAATATGAGTCGACCTATGAGTCGACTCATGGCATATGAGATGATTGGCACGCTGAATTTTTGGATGGCACAGACTTGGCACACCCTGTGAGTCGACCCATGAGTCGACCCCCAAGGCATGGGTCGACCCATAGTCGACCTCTATGGGTTTTAGGCCAATTTTACAGAACCTTGCTTCCCGTTTGATTTTCTGATGTTCTTCCACAGAGATCGACCCATGAGTCGACCCCCATGCATGAGTCGACCCATGAGTCGACCCCTGTGACGGGATTGTTCTGCAATGGCTAGTTTTTAATCCATTTTAAGTACTTTTAATGCTCATTTAATGTGGTCTAACGGCTCTATTTCAGCCCAGAATATTTTCCATCATTTTTTAAAGCTATAAAAGGGACAAAAAGGTGAGAATCATTAAGGGGAATCAAGAAGAGAGATTTTGAAAAAGAGATTTCAAGCAAACTTTTCAGCCCTAAGCAAGAGCTCACTCAAAGTATTCAAGAAGCCTTTAATCCAAGCTCACCAACTCCTCAAGTGCACATTCAAGTCACCAACCACCTTGAGGAAATCAAAAAGAGTCTTCTTCTCTTTGAGTAAAGTATATTTAAAGTCTCATTCGCTCATTAAAGGAGCTTTCTTTGTACTTACTTGTGCTATTCATTGTTATACTTTGTTTGAGTTATTATTTTTATTTTGGAAGGGTTCCAAAACAAGGAAAGGTTGATCCAAACCTTGAATCGGAGTGTATTGGGTTAGCTTGTACCTGGAAAACAAGTGGACTAGCTTGAGATAGCTAGACTCAGAGTTTTCGACATTTATATTCGGGTTGAATACAAGATTAGTGGATTGGAATTCCCAAGTAGGAGCTTGGGGAGTGGATGTAGGTGCAAGGTTGGCACCGAACCACTATAAATCTCTTTGTTTGTGTTGTGCCTAATTGCTCTTCTTTAACTCTTCATTATTCTCTTGCATTCTTGCATTTAGCCATTAGCCTTGAAGTAACTTTACTCTCCCTACTTATTTAGCTATTGTCAAACATTTTTCATAAAGACATAAGTTCAGCTTAAATTTTTTTTAGAAACCCAATTCACCCCCCTCTCTTGGGTTGCATAACTGGGCAATAAGTGGTATCAGAGCCCGGTGCTTTAGCCCTACTTTGATCTAACCAATCAAAGAGCCAAAGATCTATGGCAACTCAAGTCGGCACTTCTCTAGCCGAGGGGCAGTCCACTAACCGTCCTCCTCTTTTCAATGGGTCTAATTACACCTATTGGAAAGCACGGATGAAAATATTCATTCAAGCACTAGACTATGATATGTGGAGTATCATAGTGAACGGCCCTCACACACCCACTAAGATTATTGATGGTATGAAATCAGCCAAACTCGAAAAAGAGTGGGATGAGGTTGATAATAAAATGGCCCAATTAAATGCTAGAGCTATGAATGTTCTATATTGTGCTCTTGATGCTAATAAATTTAATCGTATTTCTACTTGCTTGTCTGCTAAAGAAATATGGGATAGGTTAGAAGTAACCCATGAAGGAACCAATCAAGTAAAGGAGTCCAAAATCAACATGCTTGTGCATAAATATGAAGTGTTTAAAATGAAGCATGATGAGTCCATAACTGATATGTTTACTCGCTTTACTAATATTATAAATGGTTTAAAGAGTCTTGGTAAGTCCTATACTAACAGTGAGCTTGTAAGCAAGATTCTCAGGTCCTTACCAAGAACTTGGGAAGCCAAAGTGACCGCCATTCAAGAAGCCAAGGACTTGAACATTCTACCCTTGGAAGAGCTTCTTGGATCATTGATGACTCACAAGCTGAGCATGAAGCAACATCAAGAGGAAGAAGACAAAAAGAAGAGAACAATCATCCTCAAATCCACAGCTCCACCAGATGAAGAAACTGATGACACCGAAAATGAAGAGCAGGATGAAGAGATGGCACTCATTACCTGAAGATTCAAGAAATTTTTGAGAAAAAGGAAACAAGGGATGATGAAGAGGCCATTCACAAAAGGGGAACAGAGCAAAGAAAAGGATAAAGACCAACCCCTTATCTGCTATGAGTGCAAGAAATCGGGACACTTCAAGTCCGAATATCCACAACTGAAGAAGGGTCCCAAGAAGTACAAGAAGAAGGCATGATGGCCACTTGGAGTGTGAGTGATGACTCAAGCTCCGAAGAGAAAGACTCGACTGAACAAGCCAACCTGTGCCTTATGGCACATGAAAATGAGGTAATTTTTGAAACTCTTAGTGACTTTACATTTGAAGAACTGCATGAAGCTTTTTGTGATTTAGTTGATGAACTAAAGAAACTAGGAATAAAGAACAAAGATCTAAAATCGAAAAATCAATCTTTATTAAAACAAAATGAAAGCATTTCAATTGAAAAATCCATCCTGCTTCAAATGTGGTAGAGTAGGACATAAGTCATACACTTGCTTCTCTAACAAATCTGCAAACTCAAATATAAAGAAAATATGGGTTCCAAAAGGAACCATTATGACTAACCAAAAAGGACCCAAGAAAGCTTAGGTACCTAAAACAAAAACTTGACTTTTGCTTGCAGGTGTGTCTAGCATCCCAAGGAGGAAACAGGAAATGGTATCTTGACAGTGGATGCTCGAGACACATGACTGGTGATGAATCTCAATTCATCACTCTTGATGCTAAAAATGGAGGGATGGTCACCTTTGGAGACAATGGCAAAGGAAAGATCATCGGTATAGGTAACATTGGTATCACTCCCTCCAAATACATTGAAAATATTTTGTTAGTAGATGGTTTAAAGCATAATTTACTAAGTATTAGTCAATTTTGTGATAAAGGATATAAAGTTATTTTTGAATCTTCTGTTTGCATTGTAACTAGTCCTATTAATGATGGCATTAAATTTATGGGACATAGACATAGTAATATTTATATGGTAGATTTAAATGATCTATCCAAATAAACATGAATGCCTAGTATCCTTGAATGCCAAAATTAATGAGACAAGTTGGCTTTGGCATCGTAGGCTTGCACATATTAGCATGCATTCACTTTCAAAATTAATTAAGAAAGAATTGGTTCTTGGTTTGCCAAAATTGAATTTTGAAAAGGATAGAATTTGTGATGCACGCCAACTAGGTAAACAAACAAGAGTTTCATTTAAATCCAAAAATATTATTTCAACCTCTAGACCTTTAGAGCTTTTGCATATTGACTTATTTGGACCTACTAGAACTACTAGTCTAGGAGGAAAACGATATGGTTTTGTAATTATAGATGATTACTCTCGTTTTACTTGAGTCTTCTTTCTGGCACACAAGGATGAAACTTTTCAAGTTTTCACTAAATTTTATCGAAAAGTCACTAATAAGAAAAGATTTTCAATTCAAAATATTCGAAGTGATCATGGAACTGAATTTGAAAATCAAGACTTTGAAAAATTTTGTGATGAAAAAGGAATAGGCCATAATTTTTCTGCACCTAGGACACCTCAACAAAATAGGGTAGTAGAAAAGAAAAATAGAACCTTAGAAGAAATAGCCCGTACCATGCTATGTGAAAACAACCTTCCAAGATATTTTTGGACGGAAGCAATTAACACAGCATATTACATCTTAAATCATACTTTGATTAGACAAATTTTAAAGAAAACCCCCTATGAGCTTTGGAAAGGAAGAAAATCTAATATTGCTTATTTTCATATTTTTGATTGCCAATGTTTTGTATTAAATAATGGTAAAGAAAGACTTGAAAAATTTGATGCGAAATCAGATGAAGCAATTTTTCTTGGTTACTTCTCCACTAGTAAAGCTTTTAGAGTTTTTAACAAAAGAACCTTAGTAGTAGAGGAGTCAATACATGTTGTCTTTGATGAATCTAACGATCTTCCTTCAAGGAAGAATGAAGGTGTTGATGATGCAGATCCTCTTATAGAAGGAATGAAGGAGATCACTCTGAAAGATTCTACTATTCAAGATGATGAGGAACATGAAAACAAACAGGATGAGGAAGGTGAAGAATATCAAGAACAATCTCAAAGTACAAATGACCTACCTAAAGAATGGAGGTATGTTCACAATCACCCTAAGGAGCTAATTATTGGTGATCCTATGCATAGGGTAAGAATTCGTTCTTCACTTAAAGATATATTTAATCATTGTGCTTTTGTCTCTCATCTTGAACCAAAAACTATTGAAGAAGCTGAAAATGATTATAATTGGATTAATGCAATGCAAGAGGAACTTAATCAATTTGAAAAAAATAATGTATGGATTTTTGTATCAAGACCTAAAAATTATTCAATAATTGGCACAAAATGGGTCTTTAGGAACAAATTAGATGAACATGAAAATATAATAAGAAATAAAGCAAGATTGGTTGCTAAAAGTTATAATCAAGAAGAAGGAAATGATTTTGATGAGACCTTTGCACCTGTTGCTAGATTAGAGGCCATTAGACTTCTACTTGCATATGCTTGCTTTATGAAATTTAAATTATTTCAAATGGATGTCAAAAGTGCATTTTTGAATAGATATATTGCTGAAGAAGTCTATGTAGAACAACCCCCAGGTTTTGAAAATCATGCTTTTTCTAATCATGTTTTTAAATTAAATAAAGCTCTATATAGTTTGAAACAAGCACCCAGGGCTTGGTATGATAGGCTCAGCAAGTTTTTACTAAATAATGGTTTTTTAAGAGGTAATGTAGACACAACCCTTTTCATTAAAAGAAATCAAAATGATATATTAATTATATAAATATATGTTGATGATATTATTTTTGGGTCTACTAATGAATCTCTTTGTCAAGACTTTGCTAAGCTCATGCAAGGGGAGTTCGAGATGAGCATGATGGGAGAACTTACATTCTTTCTCGGACTCCAAATCAAACAAACAAAAGAAGAAATCTCCATCACCCAAAGCAAGTACACCAAGGAATTACTCAAAAGATTTGGAATGGAGAACTCCAAAGCAATTGGCACACCCATGAGCCCTTCATGTAAGCTTGACAAGGATGAAGAAGGTAAAAGTGCAGACTTAAAATATTATAGAGGTATGATTGGCTCTCTATTATATTTAACTGCAAGTAGGCCTGATATCATGTTTAGTGTTTGTCTGTGTGCTAGATTTCAATCTAATCCTAAAGAATCTCACTTGAATGCTGTTAAAAGAATCCTTAGATATTTAAATGGTACTCAAACTCTAGGATTATGGTACTCTAAGGACTCACTAATTGATTTATTAGGATATTCAGATGCTGATTTTGCTGGATGTAGATTAGATAGAAAAAGCACTAGTGAAACTTGCCAATTTTTTGGAGTTAACCTAATCTCCTAGTTTAGCAAGAAACAAAATTCGGTAGCACTGTCTATGGCTGAGGCTGAATACATTGCAGCCAGAAGTTGTTGTGCTCAAATCTTGTAGATTAAGCAACAACTCGAAGATTTTGGTATCAAACTTAATGAAACACCCATAAGATGTGATAACACTAGTGCCATAAATCTTACTAAAAATCTAATTCAATATTCTAGGTCTAAACATATTGAAATTAGACATCATTTTATAAGAGAACATGTTCAAAATAAAGATATAATTCTTGACTATGTTTGTACTGAAAAATAATTAGCCGATATCTTTACAAAGGCCCTAAGTGAAGATAGATTCTATGAAATTAGGAGAGATCTAGAAATTCTTGATCCATCTGCTTAAATATCTCTCTAATTCTAAGGAATCAATATCAAAATTTCTTTGAGCTCAATTTTTATTATTTCTCTTGGACCTAAAAGCTCAAGATTATCATTCTCACAACTTTTCATAGGAAAAAAATTCTTCTCCCAGAGTTCTGAATTTTTTTTCAAAATTTATTCATAATTTTCCTGAAATTTTGTGAATCAAGAGTCGACCCCCTAGGGTCGACACAATGGCATACTTGTAATTTTCGGTCAAAACCCCACGGATTCCTCTCTTTTTTGGTTAAAACCCCGTTCATGAGCCGACCCTCTCCATCTTCGTCTTCCTCCCTCCAAAACCCATAGTCCTCTTCTTCTTTCTCTCCAAATCCAAGGTCTAAGCCCAAGATTCTTCTCCCATCACCTCTCCACCTCAAATTGCCCCTTGGGAAAGGAGTTATTCCCATTTTTCTCCCTTGATTGGAGCGGTTGGAGCGTGCCCTAGCTTCCACCATTCTCCTTCAAATCTAGGTTTCTCTCCTCCAAAAATCCCTTTCCATCCCCTAATAACCCTCTATCTCCTCACACATTTGATCTTCCAAGTCTCCTTGCTTGTTCTGGTGGTGAGTATGGCTCCAAAAATGAAACCCCTCAAAGAAGGAAATCAGTCCGTGAGTTAGAAAAGGGCGTGCGCAGGAAAAGACAAGCTTCTCAGACCTCTTCTGCTTCCATTCCTGCTTCGGCATCTGCTCCAGGTTCTTCTCAGTCTCCTCTAAGCCCTAGTAAAATTCTTCTATCTGTCAGAAAGGTAGAACCCGAGAAAAATGTTGACTTCAGATTTTTTGAAAAAGAGGGGTTCTCCATTGGTTCAAAGATCAAAAACCAAGGTTGGGGATTTTACTGTTCACTTAAAGAAGTTACATATGTGGATTTGGTTAGACTGTTTTATCTGAATCTGTGCTATGGCAATGGAACAGTAACATCTACTGTTAAGGGTATTGATATCTGTTTAGATCCTGTTATTTTGGAAAAGATTCTTCATTTGCCCTGTGAGGGATATTCAAACATGGAACTCCCAATGAAGGAAGAAGGAATTAATGTGATTTTAGGAGGAACCTATTCGGGAAGCCTAAATAAATTAGCAGCCAAGATCCTGTCCATTGAAATAAGAATTCTACATCAATTGGTAACAAAGCTTTTCTTCCCAAGAAATGGTAGACATGACCTCCTTTCAGGCCGAGACATCTGCATCATGTTTCATGTGATCACCCAAACCCCACTAAACCTCCCTGCATTAATGATAGAAGCCATGAGGGAAACCCTAAATAGGTCCAAGGCACATCTGCCTTTCGGTATGGCCCTCACATTGATTTTCAAAAGGTTTGGAGTTAGTTTTTGGGGGGAGGCATCAGTTAGGCTCTCTCACTCTGACACCTTCAACCAACATACTTTGCACCGCATGGGATTTACTAGGACTGATGGTGGTTAGATTAAAGGTGTAGAAGAGAGAGTTGAGGACAGAGCTGAGGAAGAAGGTCCTTCATCACCTCTCCATGACATCAGGGCAGCATCTCCAGACATCCAATTTATTTCAGATCTAGAGGCTGGCCCTTCAGAGTCTACCAGGAGGCACACTCCAGTTCAGCAGCCAGACAGCAGAGCACCTCCCTCAGAGATCAGATTGGCTGATGACCAGATTGAGATGATCTCTCAGCGTATGGCTTCCTTGCTTTCTCGACAGTGGGGCACTTCAGCTTTTGCACCAGGATCCACATCATTAGATGCATCTGATCAAACTTTGATCCCCCACATCTTCACTGTATTTTAGATGATCTCAGATCAGTCTGTATTTTAGATCATCTTCGCTCATTAAAGGAGCTTTCTTTGTACTTACTTGTGCTATTCATTGTTATACTTTGTTTGAGTTATTATTTTTATTTTGGAAGGATTTCAAAATAAGGAAAGGTTGATCCGAACCTTGAATTGGAGTGTATTGGGTTGGCTTGTATCTGGGAATCAAGTGGACTAGCTTGGGATAGCTAGAGTCGGAGTTTCCGACATTTGTATTCGGGTTGAATACAAGATTAGTGGATTGGAATTTCCAAGTAGGAGCTTGGGGAGTGGATGTAGGTGCAAGGTTGGCACCGAACCACTATAAATCCCTTTATTTGTGTTGTGCCTAATTGCTCTTCTTTAACTCTTCATTATTCTCTTGCATTCTTGCATTTAACCATTAGCCTTGAAGTAACTTTACTCTCCCTACTTATTTAGCTATTGTCAAATATTTTTCATAAAGACATAAGTTAAGCTTAAATTTTTTTTTTGAAACCCAATTCACTCCCTCCTCTTGAGTTGCATAACAGGGCAACAAGTGGTATCAGAGTCCGATGCTCTAGCCCTACTTTGATCTAACCAATCAAAGAGCTAAAGATCTATGGCAACTCAAGTCGGCACTTCTCTAGCTGAGGGGCAGTCCACTAACCGTCCTCCTCTTTTCAATGGGTCTAATTACACCTATTGAAAAGCTCGGATGAAAATATTCATTCAAGCACTAGACTATGATATGTGGAGTATCATAGTGAACGGCCCTCACACACCCACTAAGATTATTGATGGTATGGAATCAGCCAAATCCGAAAAAGAGTGGGATGAGGTTGATAAGAAAATGACCAATTAAATGCTAGAGCTATGAATGTTCTATATTGTGCTCTTGATGCTAACAAATTTAATCACATTTCTACTTATTTGTCTGCTAAAGAAATATGGGATAGGTTAGAAGTAACCCATGAAGGAACCAATCAAGTAAAGGAGTCCAAAATCAACATGCTTGTGCATAAATATGAATTGTTTAAAATGGAGCATGATGAGTCCATAACTGATATGTTTACTCGCTTTACTAATATTATAAATGGTTTAAAGAGTCTTGGTAAGTCCTATACTAACAGTGAGCTTGTAAGAAAGATTCTCAGGTCCTTACCAAGAACTTGGAAAGCCAAAGTGACCGCCATTCAAGAAGCAAGGACTTGAACATTCTACCCTTGGAAGAGCTTCTTGGATCATTGATGACTCACGAGCTGAGCATGAAGCAACATCAAGAGGAAGAAGTCAAAAAGAAGAGAACAATCGCCCTCAAATCCACAGCTCCACCAGATGAAAAAACTGATGACATCGAAAATGAAGAGCAAGATGAAGAGATGGCACTCATTACCCGAAGATTCAAAAAATTTTTGAGAAAAAGAAAACAAGGGATGAGGAAGAGGCCATTCACAAAAGGGGAACAGAACAAAGAAAAGGATAAAGACCAACCCCTTATCTGCTATGAGTGCAAGAAATCGGGACACTTCAAGTCCGAATGCCCACAACTGAAGAAGGGTCCCAAGAAGTATAAGAAGAAGGCCATGATGGCCACTTGGAGTGCGAGCGATGACTCAAGCTTCGAAGAGGAAGACTCGACTGAACAAGCCAACCTGTGCCTTATGGCACATAAAAATGAGGTAATTTTCGAAACTCCTAGTGACTTTACATTTGAAGAACTGTATGAAGCTTTTTGTGATTTAGTTGATGAACTAAAGAAACTAGGAATAAAGAACAAAGATCTAAAATCAAAAATTAATCTTTGTTAAAACAAAATGAAAGTATTTCAATTGAAAAATCCACCCTGCTTCAGAAAAATCAAAGTTTAAAGAATGAAATTGCCAAGTTAAAACTATTACTTGAAAAATTCACCTTGAGTTCAAATAAACTTAATATGATTCTTGAAAATCAAAAGGCCGGGTATGATAAGGCTGGACTTGGCTATAACCCCTTGAAGAAACAAAAGTATCTAAAAAATATCTATGTAAACTCTTTAAGTAACAAGTCTTCTAATATTACTTGTTTCAAATGTGGTAGAGTAGGACATAAGTCATACACTTGCTTCTCTAACAAATCTGCAAACTCAAATATAAAGAAAATATGGGTTCCAAAAGGAACCATTTTGACTAACCAAAAAGGACCCAAGAAAGCTTGGGTACCTAAAACAAAAACTTGACTTTTGCTTGCAGGTGTGTCTAGCATCCCAAGGAGGAAACAGGAAATGGTATCTTGACAGCGAATGCTCGAGACACATGACTGGTGATGAATCCCAATTCATCACTCTTGATGCTAAGAATGGAGGGATGGTCACCTTTGAAGATAATGGAAAAGGAAAGATCATTGGTATAGGTAACATTGGTATCACTCCCTCCAAATATATTGAAAATATTTTGTTAGTAGATGGTTTAAAGTATAATTCACTAAACATTAGTCAATTTTGTGATAAAGGATATAAAGTTGTTTTTGAATCTTCTGTTTGCATTGTAACTAGTCCTATTAATGATGGCATTAAATTTATGGGACATAGACATGGTAATATTTATATGGTAGATTTAAATGATCTATCCAAAATAAACATGCAATGCCTAGTATCCTTGAATGCCAAAATTAATGAGATTAGTTGGCTTTGGCATCGTAGGCTTGCACATATTAGCGTGCATTCACTTTCAAAATTAATTAAGAAAGAATTGATTCTTGGTTTGCCAAAATTGAATTTTGAAAAGATAGAATTTGTGATGCATGCCAACTAGGTAAACAAACAAGAGTTTCATTTAAATCCAAAAATATTGTTTCAACTTCTAGACCTTTAGAGCTTTTGCATATGGACTTATTTGGACCTACTAGAACTACTAGTCTAGGAGGAAAACAATATGGTTTTGTAATTATAGATGATTACTCTCGTTTTACTTGGGTCTTCTTTCTGGCACACAAGGATGAAACTTTTCAAGTTTTCGTTAAATTTTATCGAAAAGTCACTAATGAGAAAGAATTTTTAATTTAAAATATTTGAAGTGATCATGGAACTGAATTTGAAAATCAAAACTTTGAAAAATTTTGTGATGAAAAAGGAATAGGCCATAATTTTTCTGCACCTAGGACACCTCAACAAAACGGGGTAGTAGAAAGGAAAAATAGAACCTTAGAAGAAATAGCCCGTACCATGCTATGTGAAAGCAACCTTCCAAGATATTTTTAGGTAGAAGCAATTAACACAGCATGTTACATCTTAAATCGTGCTTTGATTAGACAAATTTTAAAGAAAACCCCCTATGAGCTTTGGAAAGGAAGAAAACCTAATATTGCTTATTTTCATATTTTTGGTTGCCGATGTTTTGTATTAAATAATGGTAAAGAAAGACTTGAAAATTTTGATGCGAAATCAGATGAAGCAATTTTTCTTGGTTACTTCTCCACTAGTAAAGCTTTTAGAGTTTTTAACAAAAGAACCTTAGTAGTAGAGGAGTCAATACATGTTATCTTTGATGAATCTAACGATCTTCCTTCAAGGAAGAATGAAGGTGTTGATGATGCAGATCCTCTTATAGAAGGAATGAAGGAGATCACTCTAAAAGATTCTACTATTCAAGATGATGAGGAACATGAAGACAAACAGGATGAGAAAGGTGAAGAACATCAAGAACAATCTCAAGGTACAAATGACCTACCTAAAGAATGGAGGTATGTTCACAATCACCCTAAGGAGCTAATTATTGGTGATCCTATGCATGGGGTAAGAACTCGTTCTTCACTTAAAGGTGTATTTAATCATTGTGCTTTTGTCTCTCATCTTGAACCAAAAACTATTGAAGAAGCTGAAAATGATTATAATTGGATTAATGCAATGCAAGAGGAACTTAATCAATTTGAAAGAAATAATGTATGGACTTTTGTATCAAGACCTAAAAATTATTCAATAATTGGCACAAAATGAGTCTTTAGGAACAAATTAGATGAACATGAAAATGTAATAAGAAATAAAGCAAGATTGGTTGCTAAAGGTTATAATCAAGAAGAAGGAATTGATTTTGATGAGACCTTTGCACCTGTTGCTAGATTAGAGGCCATTAGACTTCTACTTGCATATGCTTGCTTTATGAAATTTAAATTATTTCAAATAGATGTCAAAAGTATATTTTTGAATGGATATTGTTGGTGCAAAAATCCACTTGCGCCGGAGAAGCTGGAGTCGGGGAAGCCGCGGTCGCCGCCGGGACCTGCAAGGGAAGTCTAAACCGGAGGTGGGGTTGCTCCGGCAAGACCCTCCGACGCTCAAGTCAGTTCTCTGCCTCAACAAGAATGGAGTGCTCGAACAGAGAATTTAGCAGAGTTTGAGATAAGAAGAATGAGCTTAAAGAATAACGTATCTGGATCCCCCTTTTATAGGTGGGGGAGGCAACGGATTGATGGCGACGTTTGTAACCGCCTGGTAGTGGGCGGCCCATGGTCAGGGGAATTGATTGCGGAAGATAGTGGAGCGGACACGTGGCCATCACCTCGGCCGCCACATGGAATCTGTTACGAGGGGTGAAGCAGCGTCCGTTGCATGGTATCCGTCGCAGGAGGTGGAGCAGGTTCGTGGCCGCCACTATGGCCTGCCAGAGGATAGTGGAGCCGTGCGGAGTCCGCCGCAGGAAGTGGGGCAGGGCGGCTAGGGTTACTGCGGCCTGTCAGGGAATGATGGTACTGCGCGGAGTCTGCCACAGAAAGTGGAGCAGGGTCGTGGCTGTTTTGAGGGCCTGTCAAGGGGCGTGGATCTGTCGATTGAAGCTCGGCAACGGCCGGAGCCTGGTTTCTGTCGGGCTCCGGGTGAGGTCCTCCTGGCGGTAGGGGTCGTGAGCAGAGCCCGGCTCCCGTAGGAGTCCGGGCGGAGCTGTTCTGATGTTGGCGGTGGAGTCCGGCTATCGTAGGAGTCCGGATCGGAGCTGTGCTGATGTCGTCGGTGGAGCCCGGCTCCCGTAGGGGTCCGGGCGGAGCTGTGTTGCAGTTGATGTCGAGGGCGGAGCCCGGCTCCCGTAGGAGTCCGGGCGGAGCTGTGCTGCAACCAAAGTCAGAGGTGAAGTCCGGCTCCCGTAGGAGTCCGGTCGGAGCTTACCCGCAGTTTATGTCGGAGGCGAAGCCCGGCTCCCGTAGGAGTCCGGGCAGAGCTGTGCTGCAGTTGATGTCGAGGACGGAGCCCGGCTCCCGTAGGAGTCCGGGCGGAGCTGTGCTGCAACCAAAGTCAGAGGTGAAGTTCGGCTCCCGTAGGAGTCCGGTCGGAGCTTACCCGCAGTTTATGTCGGAGGCGGAGCCCGGCTCCCGTAGGAGTCCGGGTGGAGCTGTGCTGCAGTTGATGTCGAGGGTGGAGCCTGGCTCCCGTAGGAGTCCGGGTGGAGCTGTGCTGCAACCAAAGTCAGAGGTGAAGTCCGGCTCCCGTAGGAGTCCGGTCGGAGCTTACCCGCAGTTTATGTCGGAGGCGGAGCCCGGCTCCCGTAGGAGTCCGGGCGGAGCTGTGCTGCAGTTGATGTCGATGGCGGAGCCCGGCTCCCGTAGGAGTCCGGGCGGAGCTGTGCTGCAACCAAAGTCAGAGGTGAAGTCTGGCTCCCGTAGGAGTCCGGTCGGAGCTTACCCACAGTTTATGTCGGAGGCGGAGCCCGGCTCCCGTAGGAGTCCGAGCGGAGCTGTGCTGCAGTTGATGTCGAGGGCAGAGCCCGGCTCCCGTAGGAGTCCGGGCGGAGCTGTGCTGCAACCAAAGTCAGAGGTGAAGTCCGGCTCCCGTAGGAGTCCGATCGGAGCTTACCCGCAGTTTATGTCGGAGGCGGAGCCCGGCTCCCGTAGGAGTCCGGGTGGAGCTGTGCTGCAGTTGATGTCGAGGGCAGAGCCCGGCTCCCGTAGGAGTCCGGGCGGAGCTGTGTTGCAGTTGATGTCGAGGGCGGAGCCCGGCTCCCGTAGGAGTCCGGGCGGAGCTGTACTTGCTATCGGCGGTGGAGCCCGGCTCCCGCAGGAGCCTGGGCGGGGCTGCACTCACTGTCGGTGGTGGAGCCCGGCTCCCGTAGGAGCCCGGGCGGGGCTGCACTCGCTGTCGGCGGTGGAGCCCGGCTCCCGTAGGAGCCCGGCTCCCGTAGGAGCCCGGGCGAGGCTGCACTCGCTGTCGGCGGTGGAGCCCGGCTCCCGTAGGAGCCCGGGCGGGGCTGCACTCGCTATCGGCGGTGGAGCCCGGCTCCCGTAGGAGCCCGGGCGGGGCTGCACTTGCTGTCGACGGTGGAGCCCGGCTCCCGTAGGAGCCCGGGCGGGGCTGCACTTGCTGTCGATTCCATTGAGGGTTTCGGCTGTGAGTATTTTATACCCAATACCAGTCCCCCCACATTCGAGTTTGAATTTCAAACGAAGGAAGTACTCAGAGGTACAGTCGGAACTGTCTCTTCGAATCCCGCGCCTTGCCGCTCCCAGATATTTTGGCATTAAATGAGCGCGTGCCGGAGTCTTTTCGAATTGGGGCGGTACGAGGGGATGCTTCGAAGACCCCGCAGGTACGCTGGCCTAGGTACGGTGCAATCATGACCCTACCAACTGCCAGCCACCTTTAGCCGTCTGCCACGGGGAGTGGGACACGCGTCGGATGCGGACTGGCCTGGGGGGATTCGAGATCATTATGGCATCGGATCCCAGGGTCTATTTAAACCTGTCCTCCCCCCTTCAGGCGTCCCACTCCATTTCTGATTTCTTGCTGGCGTCTGTCCTCTCCCCGAGAGTCTGCTCTAGCGAACGCCCTCTCGAGCCGTAGGCGCCTTCCGGTTCTCGCTCCCCAGGCCCCCAGAGCAAGATAGGTTAGTGCCAACCTTCTTCTTCTTACCGCCTAGGGGCTTCTCCTCTTTTCATTTCTTTTGTGTCTTCTTCTGAGTTGACCTTCGGCGTCTCGTTCCCTTCTCGGTCTGCCTTTCTAGGGCCCTTTAGGTTTTTTCCCTCAAAAAAAAAAATGTCTTCCGACTCTTCTGCCCCCGTAAGTTCTGGGAGTTCTTCTGCTTCGAACCCCCAGGCTCCCGTCTCTGCAGACGAACCCGCGTTCTGGGCGGGGCCTCACCCGGTTTTCGCACCGGGCGCCATTCCATGTTCGTCGACTCCGGACGAACTCCTCCTGATAAGGGCTCGGTACGGGGTTCCTTCGGAGTATGACCTGGAGCTTCCTGGCCCCTCTAATCGGGCCAGCGCTCCTCCTCCTGGTCGCTTTTGTTTGTACCAGGAGGCATTCCATGCCGGACTCCGGCTTCCGCTTCCTGCCTTTGTTGCCGCCTTCTTTCATTTCTTAGACATTTCTCTCACTTCCGTCGCCCCAAATTCCTTTAGGTTTCTGATGGGGTTTCTCTCTCTCTGCCATATAGCCGAGGTCCAGCCATCCCTCTCCTTGTTCAGGCATTTCTACACCTTCAAACGCCATCCTTCCACGAAGGACTGGTGGTACTTCTCCCCCCAGTTCGGTAAGAAGGGGTTGCTGAAGGGCGCCCCTTCTTCGATTCACAACTGGAAGGGAAAATTTCTCTTTGTCTACTGCCCGACCCTAGAACTAGGTCTGCCCCCTTGGGGGTCCTTAAGGGATTCCGTCCGTCGGGCTCCCAGCCTGGGAGAGGACGACCTCCAGGCTGCCCAGAAGCTTCTGAGTTATCCCGCTCCTTCCCTTCCTAACCTTCTGAGGGAGCAGCTCCTTTTCAACATCGGCCTGAGCCCTCAGGATCCAGCAAGTATATATCTTTTCTTTTCTTGTCTTCTTCTTCTCTCTTCTTTTTTTTTCTCTTTTTTCTCTTCCTTTTTTTTTTTTTTTTTTTTTTTAGCAATGGACGTCGAAGCCACGCGGATGCTCGCCAAGGCTATGAGAGCTCAGAAGAGGAAGGGCGCGACGACCTCCGGTTCGACGAAGAGGGCCAGGGTGGAGGAGACGAGCTTGGCCGCGCCTGTCCAGGTGACCCCGACCATCGACATTCCTTCGGATGCTGAGCCAGCGGCCCCCCGGGCTTCCTCAAGGAGCCCGCCGACTGGGGTCCCTGTTCCGGAGGTTCGCCCCACTGAGGCGCCCGCCACGGGGAGGAGGAGGAAATCGATGGCCCGCAGGGTGAGCAGCCACCGAGCCACCGCAGACGAGTCCGTCTACTCCGAGGGGAGATCGGAGAACCCCTTCAACGACAAGGCTCTGATCCAGCGGCTGCTCGATGGCTGCATTCTGTCCGATGTCGTGGAGAGGATCGACCGCGCCGATCCCGAGCAGCGGGCCTGGGACACTTTGGGGTCCTTTCTTGAGGTAAGCAGATTTTTATTTGCACAGTTGCTCGGTCTTTGTTGTAATTCTCTATCTGTCCCTGCAGATCGGGCACCAGCTCTTCGCCTATGTCGAGGCATCGGGCCGCATGAGAAGGGACCTTCTTCGGGCGGAGGAGCGCTGCCAAGATGAGGTTGCTCATCTTCAAGCGAAGACGGCCGAGGTGGCCGCCCTCCGGGAGGCCCTGGAGAGAGAGAGACAAGACCGGGAAGAGGAAAGACGAGCCTGGGAGGAGGAGAGGCGAAGCTTGGAGGAGTCGGCGAGGAAGGCGGAGGCCGAGGTCGCCCATCTGGCCGAGCAAACTCCGGTTCTGGTCTCGGAGGCCAGGACCCTTGCGGTGGAGGAGTTCAAGGCCTCTGCGGAGATGAGGGAGCTGAACGTCCAGTTCGGCCTGGAGGCATTTACCAAGGGTTCGAGCTCTGCCAAGAGAGGGTGGCCAGTAGATACCCCGACCTTGATCTCGGCTTTTTGGAGGAGTCTGACGACGAGGCCGCCCCTTCGTTCGCTGCTACCGCAGTCGCACCCCCCGTGCCGAGCTCTCCACCCCCCGCCCCCGAGGTCTGAGACCTCCGATCTTGTATCTTTCTTTTGTCGCCATATTTCCTTTCTGCTTGTCTTCAAAATTAATCAATAAAGTCGAACTTCTTATTGTGGGTGGCCTTTCCTTCCCCCTGCTCCTTCTTTTCTGCCTTTTTTTTTTTTTTTTTTGTCGTTTTGTCCCTCTTTCTCTGGCCATCCTGGCCCTGTAGCACATATATCAAAAATGAGGAAAAAGCTCTTTGTGTTACCTTGTCCGCGCGTAGCACCGATATTGTCGTTCGTTGACCCTCTCTCGTCGTTTGGCCTGTTTGACTTAGAGGTCATCGTGGGAAGGGGCTCTTCCCTTTCTTCTGATCTCGTCATGTGGCCAAGCCTCGCCACCATTTTTGACCCTTGCTGGCGAAGTAGCGGATGGAGCCCGGCTTTCTCAGGAGCCCGGGCGAAGTCTTTCTTGGCGGTGGAACCCGGCTCTCGTAGGAGTCCGGGCGAGGCTTCCCAGGCGGCGGAACCCAGCTCCCGTAGGAGTCCGAGCGAGGCTTCCCAGGCGGCGGAACCCGGCTCCCGTAGGAGTCCGAGCGAAGCTTTCCTTGGCGGCGGAACCCGGCTCCCGTAGGAGTCCGGGTGAAGCTTACCTTTGCGGAGGAACCCGGCTCCCGTAGGAGTCCGGGTGAAGCTTACCTTTGCGGAGGAACCCGGCTCCCGTAGGAGTCCGGGTGAAGCTTTCCTGGGCGGCGGAACCCGGCTCCCGTAGGAGTCCGGGTGAAGCTTACCTTGGCGGCAGAACCCGGCTCCCGTAGGAGTCCGGGTGAAGCTTTCCTTGGCGGCGGAACCCGGCTCCCATAGGAGTCTGGGTCTTCCATTTTGCTTGAGCCGACCCGAGGTTCTCGTCATCAGCCTGGCATGTGGGGGCGCGTTAGGGTGCTGTAAGGCCTCTCCCCCCTTCGGTCTAAAAGAACCGGGCCTTCAACTTTGCTCATGTCAGGACAAGGTTCTCCTCCTGTTCCTGACATGGCTGTGGGGGCACATTAGGGTGTTGCCAGGCCTCTCCCCCCATCCGGTCTAAAAGAACCGGGCCTTTGACTTTGCTCAAGTTAGGGCGAGGTTTTCCTCCTGTCCCTAACAGGGCTGTGGGGGCACATTAGGGCGTTGTAAGGCCTCTCCCCCCATCCGGTCTAAAAGAACCGGGCCTTTGACTTTGCTCATGTTAGGGCGAGGTTTTCCTCCTGTCCCTAACAAGGCTGTGGGGGCACATTAGGGCATTGTGAGGCCTCTCCCCCCATCCGGTCTAAAAGAACTGGGCCTTTGACCTTGCTCATGTCAGGACGAGGTTCTCCTCCTGTTCCTGACATGGCCGTGCTTTTGGAGGAATCATATCCGGTCATAATACATCCACACTAGGTGGGAGGAGCATGTTAGCTAAAAAGAAAGGTAGATTCAAAGCGAAATAGTAAGCGATACATTTACAGTATTCCCGCTCCTTCTTGAGGCCCTCCGGCGATGGAGTCGATGGTCCCGATAGGAGGCCGGTCCCCTGGCTGCTCCTCCCTTTTCTGTAGTTCGGGCGGTGGGAGGGCTCTTGGCCGGTCTCCTCTACCCTCAGGCCTGCGGCGGATGAATCTGTCGAGTCGACCTCGTCGGATGAGCTCCTCGATCTCGTCTTGGAGCTGGATGCATTCTTCGGTGTCGTGGCCGTGGTCACGGTGGTAGAGGCAGAACTTGTTGGGGTTGCGCTTCTTGGGGTGCGTGCGCATCCTCTCCGGCCTAGGGAGCAGCTCCCTGACCTCCATCAGTACCTGGGCCTTCGAGGCGTTGAGGGGGGCGTAGTTGCGGAACTTCCTTGGCGGGGAACCCCGATGAAACCTGTTGTCCGGGCTTCTCTGCCTGCGCGCCCTGGGGGGAGTATGGGCGCGCTTATGTCCAGGAGGGGATCGGGAGTGAGGCCGGGCTTCCTTTGGCCTCTTCTCAACTGTGGGCTTACTAGAATCTCCCGCCTGATGCTCCCTCGTAGTTTCTTCGTCCTTCATTTTGAAGGCCTCTTCCGCTCGGGCGTATCCTTCAGCCCGAGCCAGTAGATCAGCAAAATCCCTGGGGTACTTCTTCTCCAGGGAGTACAAGAGGTCATTCTTCTGAAGGCCACCCTTCAGGGCGGCCATGGCAACTGACTGGTCCAGGTTTCGGACCTCCAACGCCGCGATGTTGAAGCGGTTGACGTAGGCCCGGATGGACTCTCCTTCCCTCTATTTGATGTTGATGAGGGACTCCGAACCTTTCTGGGGGCGCCGGTTGCTGACAAAATGGGCCACGAATTGGTGGCTCATTTGGTCGAAGGAGAATATGGTACCCGACTTCAGAGCTGAGTACCAGTTCCTTGCTGCTCCCTTCAAGGTAGACGGGAAAGCCCGGCACAAGATGGCGTCGGGAGCTCCGTGAAGCAGCATCATCGTTCGGAAGGCCTCCAGATGATCCACCGGGTCCGACGTCCCGTCGTAGCTTTCAAACTCGGGGAGCTTGAAATTCGGCGGGATCGGTTCCTGCATAATCATTTGGGAGAAGGGAGGGTCAGTGCAGATATCCTCACCATAAGCGGGAGGCACGTGGCGGAGTTCTTCGATCCGTCGGTTCATCTCCTGGAGCCTCCGGTCCAGGAAATCCTCTCGACTTCGAGTCTCGAGGGTCCTTTGGCAAAATGGGGGCAGGGATCTTCCAGGGGTGGAGTCGTGGTCCGACTGAGGGCTCTCTACCCTCGGATTTGCCTTCTCGAGAAGGACGGGGCGGCTGGCCCAGGTGGCCCGCCCCACCGTCGGGTACTGGCATTCCGGAGATGCCCCCTCTGGATGCGCCGACGCCTGCGGTGGCTGCTGCTGCATTGCCTGTACAGCCTCGATGAGGCCTTTGACCTGCTGCGCCAGCAAGTCAAACTGCTCCGCACCGACCGCCGTCGTCGGAGGGGGAGGAGGAGCTGGCTGAGAGACGGGCGGGGAGGTCGGAGCCTGAGATCTGGCCGTGGAGGCCGTGGACCGTCAGGTGGACGCCCTGCGCGGAGGCATCGGATGTCGATCTCACGGGGGAGGATTAGGAGTGGATGACGGAGAGACGGTCGGAGGCAGCTCCGTTGAACACTCCTTCAAGAACAAGGGTGCTGCGAAGACACAGACCCTTCCTCTAGCGCCAATCCTGTTGGTGCAAAAATCCGCTTGCGTCGGAGAAGCTGGAGTCGGGGAATCCACGGTCGCCGTCGGGACCTGCAAGGGAAGTCTAAACCGGAGGTGGGATTGCTCCGGCAAGACCCTCCGACGCTCAAGTCAGTTCTCTGCCTCAACAAGAATGGAGTGCTCGAATGGAGAATTTAGCAGAGTTTTGAGATAAGGAGAATGAGCTTAAAGAATAACGTATCTGGATCCCCCTTTTATAGGCGGGGGAGGCAACGGATTGATGGTGACGTTTGTAACCGCCTGGTAGTGGGCGGCCCATGGTCAGGGGAATTGATTGCGGAAGATAGTTGAGCAGACACGTGGCCATCACCTCGGCCCGCCACGTGGAATCTGTTACGAGGGGTGAAGCAGCATCCGTTGCATGGTATCCATCGCAAGAGGTGGAGCAGGTTCGTGGCCGCCACTATGGCCTGCCAGAGGATAGTGAAGCCGTGCGGAGTCTGCCGCAGGAAGTGGGGCAGGGCGGCTAGGGTTACTGCGGCCTGTCAGAGAATGATGGTACTGCACGGAGTCTGCCACAGGAAGTGGAGCAGGGTCGTGGCCATTTTGAGGGCCTGTCAGGGGGCGTGGATCTGTCGATTGAAGCTCGGCAACGGCCGGAGCCTGGTTTCTGTCGGGCTCCGGGTGAGGTCCTCCTGGCGGTAGGGGTCGTGAGCGGAGCCCGGCTCCCGTAGGAGTCCGGGCGGAGCTGTTCTGATGTTGGCGGCGGAGTCCGGCTCTCGTAGGAGTCCAGATCGGAGCTGTGCTGATGTCGTCGGTGGAGCCCGGCTCCCGTAGGGGTCCGGGCGGAGCTGTGTTGCAGTTGATGTCGAGGGCGGAGCCCGGCTTTCGTAGGAGTCCGGGCGGAGCTGTGCTGCAACCAAAGTCAGAGGTGAAGTCCGGCTCCCGTAGGAGTCCGGTCGGAGCTTACCCGCAGTTTATGTCGGAGGCGAAGCCTGGCTCCCGTAGGAGTCCGGGCGGAGCTGTACTGCAGTTGATGTCGAGGACGGAGCCCGGCTCCCGTAGGAGTCCGGGCGGAGCTGCGCTGCAACCAAAGTCAGAGGTGAAGTCCGGCTCCCATAGGAGTCCGGTCGGAGCTTACCCGCAGTTTATGTCGGAGGCGGAGCCCGGCTCCCGTAGGAGTCCGGGCGGAGCTGTGCTGCAGTTGATGTCGAGGGCGGTGCCCGACTCCCGTAGGAGTCTGGGCGGAGCTGTGCTGCAACCAAAGTCAGAGGTGAAGTCTGGCTCCCATAGGAGTCCGGTCGGAGCTTACCCGCAGTTTGTGTCGGAGGCGGAGCCCGGCTCCCGTAGGAGTTCGGGCGGAGCTGTGCTGCAGTTGATGTCGAGGGTGGAGCCCGGCTCCCGTAGGAGTCCGGGCGGAGCTGTGCTGCAACCAAAGTCAGTGGTGAAGTCCGGCTCCCGTAGGAGTCCAGTGGAGCTTACCCGCAGTTTATGTCGGAGGCGGAGCCCGGCTCCCGTAGGAGTCCGGGCGGAGCTGTGCTGCAGTTGATGTCGAGGGCGGAGCCCGGCTCCCGTAGGAGTCCGAGCGGAGCTGTGCTGCAACCAAAGTCAAAGGTGAAGTCCGGCTCCCGTAGGAGTCCGGTCGGAGCTTACCCGCAGTTTATGTCGGAGGCGGAGCCCGGCTCCCGTAGGAGTCCGGGCGGAGCTGTGCTGCAGTTGATGTCGAGGGCGGAGCCCGGCTCCCGTAGGAGTCCGGGCGGAGCTGTGCTGTAGTTGATGTCGAGGGCGGAGCCCGGCTCCCATGGAGTCCGGGCGGAGCTGTACTTGCTGTCGGCGGTGGAGTCCGGCTCCCGCAGGAGCCCGGGCGGGGCTGCACTCGCTGTCGGCGGTGGAGCCCTGCTCCCGTAGGAGCCCGGGCGGGGCTGCACTCGCTGTCGGTGGTGGAGCCCGGCTCCCGTAGGAGCCCGGGCGGGGCTGCACTCGCTGTCGGCGGTGGAGCCCGACTCCCGTAGGAGCCCGGGCGGGGCTGCACTTGCTGTCGACGGTGGAGCCCGGCTCCCGTAGGAGCCCGGGCGGGGCTGCACTTGCTGTCGATTCCGTTGAGGGTTTCGGCTGTGGGTATTTTATACCCAACAGATATATTGCTGAAGAAGTCTATGTAGAACAACCCTCAGGTTTTGAAAATCATGCTTTTCCTAATCATGTTTTTAAATTAAATAAAACTCTATATGGTTTGAAACAAGCACCCAGGGCTTGATATGATAGGCTCAATAAGTTTTTAATAAATAATTATTTTTCAAGAGGTAATGTAGACACAACCCTTTTCATTAAAAAAAATCAAAATGATATATTAATTATACAAATATATGTTGATGATATTATTTTTAGGTCTACTAATAAATCTCTTTGTCAAGACTTTGCTAAGCTCATGCAGGGGGAGTTCGAGATGAGCATGATGGGAGAACTTACATTCTTCCTCGGACTCCAAATCAAACAAACAAAGGAAGAAATCTCCATCACCTAAAGCAAGTACACCAAGGAATTACTCAAAAGATTTGGAATGGAGAACTCCAAAGCAATTGGCACACCCATGAGCCCTTCATGTAAGCTTGACAAGGATGAAGAAGGTAAAAATGTAGACTTAAAATATTATAGAGGTATGATTGGCTCTCTATTATATTTAACTGCAAGTAGGCCTGATATCATGTTTCGTGTTTGTCTGTGTGCTAGATTTCAATCTAATCCTAAAAAATCTCACTTTAATATTGTTAAAAGAATCTTTAGATATTTAAATGGTACTCAAACTCTAGGATTATGGTACTCTAAGGACTCACTAATTGATTTATTAGGATATTCAGATGCTGATTTTGCTGGATGTAGATTAGATAGAAAAAGCACTAGCGGAACTTGCCAATTTTTTGGAATTAACCTAATCTTCTGGTTTAGTAAGAAACAAAATTCGGTAGCACTGTCTACGGTTGAGGCCGAATACATTGCAGTCGGAAGTTGTTGTGCTCAAATCTTATGGATTAAGCAACAACTCGAAGATTTGGGTATCAAACTTAATGAAACACCCATAAGATGTGATAACACTAGTGCCATAAATCTTACTAAAAATTCAATTCAACATTCTAGGTCTAAACATATTGAAATCAGACATCATTTTATAAAAGAACATGTTCAAAATAAAGATATAATTCTTGACTATGTTTGTACTGAAAAATAATTAGCCGATATCTTTACAAAGGACCTAAGTGAAGATAGATTCTGTGAAATTAGGAGAGATCTAGGAATTCTTGATCCATCTGCTTAAATATCTCTCTAATTCCAAAGAATCAATGTCAAAATTTCTTTGAGCTCAATTTCTATCATTTCTCTTGGACCTAAAAGCTCAAGATTATCATTCTCACAACTTTTCATAGAGCAAAAATTCTTCTCCTAGAGTTCTAAATTTTTTTTCGAAATTTATTCATAATTTTTCTGAAATTTTGTGAATCATGAGTCGACCCCTTAGGGTCGACCCAATGGCATACTTGTAATTTTCGTCCAAAACCCCACGGATTCCTCTCTTTTTTGGTTAAAACCCCGTTCATGAGCCGACCCTCTCCATCTTCGTCTTCCTCCCTCCAAAACCCATAGTCCTCTTCTTCTTTCTCTCCAAATCCAAGGTCTAAGCCCAAGATTCTTCTCCCATCACCTCTCCACCTCAAATCGCCCCTTGGGAAAGGAGTTATTCCCATTTTTCTCCCTTGATTGGAGCGGTTGGAGCATGCCCTAGCTTCCACCATTCTCCTCCAAATCCGGGTTTCTCTCCTCCAAAAATCCCTTTCCATCCCCTAATAACCCTCTATCTCCTCACACATTTGATCTTCCAAGTCTCCTTGCTTGTTCTGGTGGTGAGTATGGCTCCAAAAATGAAACTCCCTCAAAGAAAGAAATCGGTCCATGAGTTGGAAGAGGGCGTGCGCAGGAAAAGACAAGCTTCTCAGACCTCTTCTGCTTCCATTCCTACTTCGGCATCTGCTCCAGGTTCCTCTCAGTCTCCTCTAAGCCCTAGTAAAATTCCTCTATCTGTCAGAAAGGTAGAACCCGAGAAAAATGTTGGCTTCAAATTTTTTGAAAAAGAGGTGTTCTCCATTGCTTCAAAGATCAAAAACCAAGGTTGGGGATTTTACTGTTCACTTAAAGAAGTTACATATGTGGATTTGGTTAGACAGTTTTATCTGAATCTGTGCTATGGCAATGGAACAGTAACATCTACTGTTAAGGGTATTGATATCTGTTTAGATCCTATTATTTTGATAGAGATTCTTCGTTTGCCCTGTGAGGGATATTCAAACATGGAACTCCCAGTGAAGGAAGAAGGAATTAATGTGATTTTAGGAGGAACCTATTCGGGAAGCCTAAATAAATTAGCAGCCAAGATCCTGTCCATTGAAATGAGAATTCTACATCAATTGGTAACAAAGCTTTTCTTCCCAAGAAGTGGTAGACATGACCTCCTTTCAGGCTGAGACATCTGCATCATGTTTCATGTGATCACCCAAACCCCCCTAAACCTCCCTGCATTAATGATAGAAGCCATGAGGGAAACCCTAAATAGGTCCAAGGCACATCTGCCTGTCGGTATGGCCCTCACATTGATTTTCAGGAGGTTTCGAGTTAGTTTTGAGGGGGAGGCATTAGCTAGGCTCTCTCACTCTGACACCTTCAACCAACATACTTTGCACCGCATGGGATTTACTAGGACTGATAGTGGTTGGATTATAGGTGTAGAAAAGAGAGTTGATGACAGAGCTGAGGAAGAAGGTCCTTCATCACCTCTCCAGGACATCAGGGCAGCATCTCCAGACATCCAGTTTGTTTCAGATCCAAAGGCTGGCCCTTCAGAGTCTACCAGGAGGCACACTCCAGTTCAGCAGCCAGACAGCAGAGCACCTCCCTCAGAGATCAGATTGGCTGATGACCAGATTGAGATGATCTCTCAGCGTGTGGCTTCCTTGCTTTCTTGACAGTGGGGCACTTCAACTTTTGCACTGGGATCCATATCATTAGATGCATCGGATCAGACTTTGATCCCCCACATCTCCACTGTATTTCAGATGATCTCAGATCAGTTTGTTTGGATTCAGCAGCTCGAGGGTAACATTTTGAGACTGACTGGGAGGGTACTTGACTTGCAGGAGCAAGTGTTAGCTCTGGCACATCCACAGCCACAGGAGTGCACTACTGAGGTCTCAGACCTATCTATGGAGGCAGCCAGACTTAGAGGAGTATTGGAGAGTTGATTTGATTTCCTGAGGAGAGAGATCAGAGGCTCTAGTGAGCAGGCATCCACCCAGTTCACTGCACTGCTACAGTCTGTTTCAAGAGCTCTGAACCTTCTAGACACCATCAGGCTCTCTCTTGCAATTCAGTCTATTGCTTCTCAGCCTTCAGGATCATCTCGCCCACCTACTCATGCTAGTACCTCCACTTGTGGCAGAGGCAGACGGGGTAGAGGATGAGTCCTTGGTCGTGATCCTTCATCTCCCCAACCCATCTCCGATACATCTGACTCTGATCCATCCAGTCATGAGCTCTACTAGATCCTTGTTATTAGTCTTGACTTTTGTTTCTTTCTAGGATCTATCTTTTGGGCCATGTAATGATGTTGCCTGGTTGACTTTTATATTTTGATATATGTATTGGAACAACTCTATGCTATCAGTCACTTTTTGATTATAAATCTACTCTTTAACTTTTAATGTATGACTTTCAAATTGAGTTACTTTCAATTGTGTGCATGCTTAAAATACTATGAATTGCTATTTCATATCTATGATATCCAATGGTATATTTTTTATGATTGCTGTATTCAGGGGGAGTAAGCATTAATATTAGTAAGATTAATGTTAGTAAAAGAAGCTCAAGAAGTAACATTAGTAAAATTATTTCCATTAAAAGAAAGAAAAAGAGAAAATGTATTCAAAGAAAAAGTGGGAGTAAACAATTTTTGTTGATGATGTCAAAAAGAAGGAGAAAAATTAAAAAATCAAAAGCAAATTGATAAAAGAATCAAAAGCAAATTGATAAAAGAATCAAAAGCAAATTGAGTAAATTGTTAAGTAAAAGCAAATGAGCAAACTTTAAAATTAATTCTTAGACATGCTCTGGTACCAAAATTAAATAATCAAATGAGAATGAGCAAATTTTCAAGATGCTAAGCAATTTGAAAAACAAGCAAATGAGCAAATGAGATATTTTCAAATGAGCAATTTTCAAAATCCTTAGGCAAATTTTGCTTTGCTCTGATAACAAAAATAAATTTTGCTCTGATACCAAAATCACATAATCAAATGAGCAAAATTTCAAATTATTAAGCAATAGGCAAATTGTTTATGCAAATGAGCAAAACAAGCAAATGGGCACATGTGTCACATGCCAAAAGAATCAATCTTCTTTTCAAGCAAATGCATTTATAAGTAATTTTCAAGTTGGTAGTAAATTTCCTATTTATCTTCAAACTACCTATAACGCATTTCATTCCTTTGAAATTCATGCTCATTATTTCATATATATGCTTTTGCTCAAGTATTTTGTCATCATCAAAAAGGGAAAGATTGTTGCTCCTTGGATTGATTTTAATGATTACAAAGCATTTGAAGGGGTACTAATGATTTTTGCTTGAAAAAGACTTATTGCTCTTCAGGAGCAAAATCATAATTTTACCAAAATCCTGATTTGAAAGCATCAAATGATAGAACAAAAGATTTGTGATCCATTGGTGAAAATTTTATTATTTTTGGACTTGTATTTTCAAAGATATTCATGTTTTAAAAATATGAGTCGACCCATGAGTCGACTCATGGCATATGAGATGATTGGCACGCTGAATTTTTGGATGGCACAGACTTGGCACACCCTGTGAGTCGACCCATGAGTCGACCCCCAAGGCATGGGTCGACCCATGAGTCGACCTCTGCGGGTTTTAGGCCAATTTTACAGAACCTTGCTTCCCGTTTGATTTTCTGGTGTTCTTCCACAGAGGTCGACCCATGAGTCGACCCCCAGGCATGAGTCGACCCATGAGTCGACCCCTGTGACGGGATTATTCTGCAACGGCTAGTTTTTAACCCATTTTAAGTACTTTTAATGCTCATTTAATATGGTCTAACAGCTCTATTTCAGCTCAGAATATTTTTCACCATTTCTTAAAGCTATAAAAGGGACAAAAAGGTGAGAATCATTAAGGAGAATCAAGAAGAGAGATTTTGAAAAAGGAATTTCAAGCAAACTTTTCAGCCCTAAGCAAGAGCTCACTCAAAGCATTCAAGAAGCCTTTAATCAAAGCTCACCAACTCCTCAAGTGCACATTCAAGTCACCAACTACCTTGAGAAAATCAAAAAGAGTCTTCTTCTCTTTGAGTAAAGTGTATTTAAAGTCTCATTCGCTAATTAAAGGAGCTTTCTTTGTACTTACTTGTGCTATTCATTGTTATACTTTGTTTGAGTTATTATTTTTGTTTTGGAAGGGTTCTAAAATAAGGAAAGGTTGATCCGAACCTTGAATCGGAGTGTATTGGGTTGGCTTGTACCCAAAAAATAAATGGACTAGCTTGGGATAGCTAGAGTCAGAGTTTTCGATATTTATATTCGGGTTGAATACAAGATTAGTGGATTGGAATTTCCAAATAGGAGCTTGGGGAGTGGATGTAGGTGCAAGGTTGGCACCGAACCACTATAAATCTCTTTGTTTGTGTTGTGCCTAATTGCTCTTCTTTAACTCTTCATTATTCTCTTGCATTCTTGCATTTAGCCATTAGCCTTGAAGTAACTTTACTCTCCCTACTTTTTAGCTATTGTCAAACATTTTTCATGAAGACATAAGTTAAGCTTAATTTTTTTTTTAGAAACCCAATTCACCCCCCCCCCTCTTGGGTTGCATAGCTGGGCAACAACAAGGTAATGAGAAAATTCCTTTTCATTTCATTAGTAAAGAGTGCATTACAAAAGCCTTTGAAGGCCAAAAAAAAAACAACAAGAAGAAAAGAAAAGAATACATAGAACAAAAGGTAAAAGAAGCTCTAAGGAAGCTCGGCTTCTTCTGACTTCAGACTCTCAGTTCCAGCCATTATCAAGGATTGCTTTAAGTTCTCAACTTCTTCTTTCAGTTCCTTCTTTCTTAACAGCATCTCCCGATGCATTTGGTGAAACCGTCGGCTTTTGCCCTCCAATTTCTGAAGCCTCTTCCTCAGAACTTCAGACTTCGCTTCTGCATCCTTGACCGCCTACTGCTTATAGGTTAGCTAAATTTTCAGCCGCTGCAGTTCGGCCTTCTCCTTCTCAAGGACTACGGACAGTTCTTTCATGGTCCCCCTCAAGGATCGGAGCTTGTCAGAGCCTTGAACCAAAACAGCCTGGGCTCTTTCGAACAACTGCTTCTGAAGGTGAGCTATCTCGTCGGTCACCGTCTTGAGCCTCCTTCTGTAGTTGTCTATTTTCTCGCACCAACCGACTCGGTAAGTGTTGTAATTCATCTCAACATCCTGTAGCTGCTTCTAGAGGTCAGAGAATTTCTTCGACCAGTCCCAATCGTAGTCAGCCTGAGTTGGAAGCCAGGATGAGCTCCCTTCCAATTGGTCGATCTTCTCCCGTGCGGTCGCCAACTCGACCTCGAGAGAGCTGATCGATCGCTGGCGTGTTTCTGGAGTTCCTCAAGCTCCTTCTTAAAGTTGGCCTTCTTCTGACTGTAGTCCATGAAGTCCTTTTTGTGGAGGTTCCGAAGGCGAGTAACCTCCACGGTGGCTTCCGAATGGCTCTTCCTCAGCCTGTGAAGTTCGTCATCCATCTTCTTTGATTTCTTCATTAGGTGACAAACTTTTCTTCTCAGATCCCGAATCATAGACTTTAAAGAAATCTCCTGCAGTAGGGGAAGAGCTTTGACAAAGTACTATTGTCAGAAAACAAGAGCGTCACAATGCAAATCATTACAAGAAAAAAAAAAAGAAAAAGAAAGTAGAAGGAAAAAAAGGTGCTCTCTGTAAAGAGGAATCCGATTTCATTGATTGAATAATTCTTAAGTACAAGAGAAAGAGAAAAAAAAGTTGTAATAAAAGAAAATACAAAATTAGAGGTCTCGAACCTCTGGAGCAGAAGTGGAGGAGCTCGATGCCCCCAGAAGGTCGGTCATGGTAGCTGCAGCAGTTGAAGAGGTCCCGGCTAGAGGGAGACCGGTAGTAGCTTTGGAAGGTCTGGCTTCATCGTCGGATGCTTCATCCAGGAAGCTAAGGTCGAGTTCGAGAAACTTCCCGACCACCTCCCCCTGGCAAAGCTCGAAGCCTTTGAAAAAGGCAGCCTAGCCGAACTTGATATTCAGATCCCTCATCTCGGAGGAGGTCTTAAACTCTTCCACTGCTTGGGCCCTTGCCTCTGAGACTAGGATTGGGATGTACTCTTTCAGCTTGGAGACCTCGACCTCTGCCTTCCTTCTTTCCTCCAAAGCAGCCTTCAAACCCGTCGAAGTTTGTTTCTCCTTCTGAAGTGCCTCTTGGAGACTCGTGACTTCGGCAACCTTCTCCTTAAGATGGGCAGCCTCAGCCTGGCGACCTTCCTCCACCTGGACTGCTTCCTTCTTTGCATTTTTCATCACCTCAATGTTGGTGATGAGTTGGTGTCCAATCTGCAAGAGCAGCCAGGAAGTCAATATAAAAGCTAAGGAATGAACTAAGTGAAGAAGCAAAAGGAAGAAAAAAGTAAGTCGGTCTACCTCAAAAAAGGACCCTAGAGAGTCCCAAACTCGCTGTTCAGGATCGACATGGATGATCCTGTGGACGATCTCGGGCAAAATGCACCCGTCGACCAACCTTTTTATTAAATCCTTGCTATTGAAGGGATTCTCCCCCGGATCCTCTTCAGAGCCATTGGACCCTTTGATGGCAGCCCTACTGCTGCTGATCTTGTGGGCCACCGTCTTCTTCCTTCTCTTCCTTTCGGCCCCCGGTGCCTCCTCGGGATGAGACTCTGGAGTGGGAACCTCGGCCAGAGGGCTTCTTGAAGAAGCTCGGGGGACTGCGGGCTCGACGTCAGAGGGGGCATCAACGATAATGATCGCCTGGGCAAGCACGGTCGAGCTTGTCTCCTCTACCCTCACCTTCTTCGCCGACCCAGAAGTTGTGGTGCCTTTCCTCTTGTGGGCCTTGAGACCCTTGGCTAGTATTTGAGCTGCATCTGCATCCATGTCTGCAATGAAAAAAGATCGGCACAGCTTAGAAATAGAATAAGAGAAAGAGGAAGCAGCGAATGACTTGAGAAAAAAAAATACCGAAAGTGTTGAGAGGGCTCAGGCCGACATTGAATAAAAGTTGCTCTTTCAGAAGGTCGGAGAGGAGTGGAGCTGGATAAGTTTTAAGTTTATTGGAAGCTTCAAGGTCATCCTTTCCCAGGCTAGAAGCCCGACGGACGGAGTCCCTCAAGGAGCCCCAAGGGGGCAACCCCAGCATCAGGATCGGGCATCGAACGTAGAAGTACCTCTCTTTTCAGTTGTGGATAGAAGAGGGGGCACCTTTCAGCAACCTCTTTCTATCAAACTGGGGAGAGAAGTACCACCAGTCCTTTACCGAAGGGTGATGCTTAAAGGTATAAAAGTTTATAAATAAGGGAAGGGTTCGTCGGACTTCAGCTAAATGACAGAGGGAAAGAAATCCTATCAGAAATCTAAAGGAGTTCGGTGCTACAGAAACTAGAGAAATGTTTAAAAAGTGAAAAAGAGCAACAACAAAAGGTGGGAGTGGAAGTCGAAGCCCGGTGCAGAAGGCTTCCTGATATAAACAAAAGCAGCCAGGGGGAGGGGTGCTAGCCCGGTTAGTTGGCCTGGGAAGCTCAAGCTCATACTCCGGAAGAACCCCATACTGAATCCTAATCAGTGAGAGTTCGTCTGAGATCAAAGAGCTGCGAATGGTGTCTGGGATAAAGACCGGATGAGGTTCGATCCTAAGTACGGGTTCATATACAGTACAAGGATTTTGGGGGGCTGGAGCTGACGAACTTCTAGAACTGCTAGAGGAGGAAGTGTTGGAGGACATTTTGAATCAAATGAAAATATCAAAAAAATTGAAAAAAATAGGAAACAAGGCACTCGCAGAGAAACTGAATGGGCAATATGCAAAGGAGGAAAAATGAAAGAACAGCAAGAAAAAGAAGGATTCCGAAACTAACCTAGGCTGGTTTGAGAGGTGCAAGAGGGCAGCGAAGGCGATGGAGGTCGACCTGAAGGGTGCCTAAGACCGAGAGGGATGCCGGAGGAGGATGAAGCTCTTGGGGAAGAAGAGGAGACCGAAGAAAAATCTCAGACAAGGTGAAACCCCTGAAAGAGGGGGACGGGTTTAAATAGACCTCAGGGTCCAGTGCAATAATGATTGCAGATCTCCTTTGGCCGACCTACAACCGCCGCGTGTCCCACTCATCGTGGCAGATGGCTGACGACTAATAGAATCATTATTGTGCCATAGCTGGGGCGATGCTCCAGCAAAAAATTTCAAAAAAATCTTTTCGGATCGTCTCGATTTGAAAAGAATCCAACATCGGTGCGCCAAATATCAAAATATCTGAAAACAATCGAGTACGAAAATCAAGGGAGGCAACTTCAGCTGTGAAAATTTTTTTGTACTTCATTCAAAATCCAAACTGAAAAGTAGGGAGACTAGTGTTGGGTATAAAATAACCCAGCCAAAGTTCGTAAGAGGCCAACCCTCCTAGGACTCTTCCAGCTTCCGACCTTGTGCAGCATCTTTCTGAACTCCCTCGACCGTCCGAGCTTCCACAGTACCATTCAGACTCCTCCAGCAGTCGACCTTCCACAGTGTCCTCCAGATTCCTTCAATAGATGAACTCCTATCATACCCTCCAGACTTCTCTAATAATGAGCTCCTTCAGTCGTCTATCGGACTACTCCAAATGCTCTCTGGGCTTCACTATCGATCAATTTTCTACAGTGATCGACTACTCTTCGAATCTCTACCAGACTTCCTCCTATCATGATCGACTTTACTCCAGGCTTCTTTTGGACTTCGTCAATGTTTGGGCTTCTCCAGCAGTGGGACTTCTATAGTAGCCAGACTCTATCCAAGTTTCTACAGTGGTCGACCGCCTTCCGAATTTCATCTGAGCTTCTACAGTAAGTGAATTTCGTCTGAACTTCTATTGCAAGCGGACTTCATCTGAGTTTCTATGGTAAGTGGACTTCGTCCGAGCTTCTACAATAAGCAGTCTTCATCTGGGCTTCCATGGCAACCGGTCTCCATCCGAGCTTCTACAGTAAGTGGCCTCCTTTAGGGCTCCTACAAGAATCGAACTCCAGACGAACTTCTACAATGGACGGGCTCCAGCAGCCGGATTTCTACAGTGATCTACTATCTCCGGTGTCTTCCATACCTCTCCAACTATCAACCTTCAATAGTGCCAATCGGACTTCAACAGTTCCAACCAGACCACTCCAACAGACAAATTTCCTCTAGACCCCTCCAGTGGTCAACCTTCCACAGTCTCTTCCAGACTCCTCCAGCAGACGAACTTTCACAATACCTTCCGGACTCTTCTATCGGTCAACCTTCTATAGCACCTTCCAAATTTTGCTATCAGTCGACCTTCTGTCAGATTCCTCATGCAACCAGACCTCTCCAGCAGACAGTCTTCAGACAAGCTTCTACATCAGACAAATTTCAGATGGACTTCTCTAACAATCAGACTCCAGTCGAATTTCTCCAACAGAAAGTTTCTGTCCGAACTTCTACAGCAGATGACTTTCGTCTGCAGCATCAATGCCTAAGGCACCCAACAACAGTTAACCCGTCAGCAAACTTGAAAACATCCGAGCTTCTCTTAGATTGCTGAGACAAAGAGCTATTCCGCTCCACCAGACATCCCAACCGAGCTTCAGCTGTCCGGCCTGAACTCCCCGACAAGTGCGACAACGGAAACCACTACTCTCCATAACAAACTCCACATGGCCCCGAACGGCCCACTATCAGGCAGTTACGGACGTCGCTGTCAATCGGTTACGCTCTTCTGTCTATAAAAGAGACCCCCCAGATACGTTCTCTTCTAATCTCTAAGTACTATCTCTAAACTCTACTTAAATTTTATTTGAGTGCTTCATTTCTGTTTAAGCAGAGTATGACTTGAGCATCGGAGGATCTTGTCGGAGCACCCCCCAACTTTGATTTAGACTTTCCTTGCAGATCCCGACGGTGGCCGTGATCCCCTCGACTCCAGCTTCTCCGACATCGGTAGAATTCTGTACTAACAGATACCATAATGATCAAGTCTCATGATGAAGAGCAATGAAAAAAATTTTAAAATTATTTTAATCATGAATATGTTTAGATCAGATATAAAGTGATTTATGATTAATTATAATTTTAACCAAATAAATTTAGATATGAAAATCAAATTTTATGATCTGAATTGTTTGTTGCATATGATGTAGAAATCTGAATTTTCTATGATACATATGATATACATAAAATTTAGATAAAATTGATACATATTTAATTATTAAACATAGATTTGAAAATTAGATTTTGATTTGAAGCATACGATATGTTTCACTTGAAATTCTAATAGAATAGTTCTACAAACTGAAATATATATTTCATACACTTAATTTAGAATTAAATTTTAAAAGGATCTAGATTTGAGAATTATAGATTTTAAGATACCTCATAAATCGATGGGCAATGGATTAACATGAATCAAGTCATCTAACTGGGTTAGACCTAGGATTAAAAATAAATATGGATTAATTAAAAAAATTGATTAAATCTAATCAAATATTGAATTAGATTAGGTTAGAATTTCTCTGGATCAACCATAATAGTTGTAGCTTGATCAAGTCTATATTTTTGACTATACCAATTAAACCATGATTGTGGCTCAGTGGTTTAGACCAAGTCCTTTGGCTAACTAAGTTGAAACTAATCAACCAATTACTGTCTAAGGTAAGTTTGACAATATTGCTTGGCAATTTGACTGGTAGTTTTTAATTGGCAGTCCGCTTATCTGACCATTTCGTTGGTGTCTAAGACAAGCTGAGGTAGACCCTCCCACCAATCTCACTTACCTAGCTAATTTGATAGATCATATTTTGACTAGGTCACTGATTGATTTAAGCTAACCCATGCCATTAAGGTAAATCAATATGATTGATTTAGGTGTCTCTTGACCAACTTGTATCAAGTCTTTTTCATGACTTGGTGAAGTCAGTAAAAGGATTTATAACTCGCATGTCAATTTCTTCTCTTATTCTTAAATTATTAAATTAAATTTTTTAAATTATTAGATCCTTAAAATGATGTAGTTATAGAGATAACAAGTTTATTACCTCCCATTAAGATGTATGATAATGCATCCAATATTCTAAATAGGCACTGGAGGTGCCACACGCTTAGTGTCTAGTAAGTATTGAAATTATCATTCATCATATGACCACCTTGTTGTGCCACTCAGATCAATGGTCAGATTGGCCGAGTCACACTCGGGCCTGAGCATTAGTTTGTTGGATGCACCTAATGTAGTCATGTTAATGTTGGATCTAATCAAAATTTTTAATAGAGACGCCACACGCCTGCTGAAGAGTTACCTGAGGCAAAACCTAATTGTTAAAAATTATTTGATAAAATAATTGGTTAAGAAACTATATATGGATGCACTAAGATTGGCCGAGCCACACTTGGTACCGAATACAATCTATGTGGATTCTAGTACCTCCTAAGGGATTAATGCAATTCTTTGAATTAGAGGTAAAGGCTACAAAGAATAAAATAGTGAGAAGATCTTTAGACTAAAGTCCATATTTTTAAGATTAAAATAATTCATATACTAATAGTTTTTGATTTTATTTTCAATTATGGCTAATACATTATAGCTCCGATCATTGTTGGACAGTAATAAGCTTATCGGATCAAATTTTGATAGTTGATATTGAAAGCTAAAGATTATCCTAGAGCACGAAAGGATCCTATACATGCTTATGGATCCCTCATCTGAAGAACCTACTACGAATGCACCTCATGCGATAAGAGACATTTATTTGAAGTGACTCAATGACCGCACGACAGTGTGTTGCATCATGAGGGCAGCCAGGAATGATGAACTTAGCCATAAGTCCAAAGATAAGCAATTGGAGGAGATGATTCAAATGTTGAAAGAGTTTTTCGGCACCCCTGAGGATGCTAAGAGACAAAACCTCCAATGCTGTATTCAATGCACGTATAAGAGAAAAGACATCGATCATCGATCATGTATTGTCCATGATTGAGTAGATTGAATGCTTGAGTAAACTTAGCTTTCTATTTTAGCTTTTCGTTACATGAATAGTTGGACAAGGATGCTATCCTTAACTCACTAACAAAGTCCTATCTACCCTTATTGAGTCATTATAGAATGACCAAACCTGCAATAAACTATTATGGTTTGCTAGTGTTGCTGCAGATATTCGAGAAGGACCATCAGCTCAAGAAGGAACCGATACATATCATGGGAGGATCATCTGTTGGTCACCATTTCTCTAAAAGAGGAAAGAAGAAGAGGATGCAAAAAAGTCGTACTGTCAATCCAAAGCTATAGCAGAACAAGAAGTCAAAGTCGACAAGAGCCAGACAAAATACTTCTTCTACAAGAAGTTGGATCTTTGGAAGAAGAACTATCATGTATATATAGTTTCTCTTGACCCAAATAGGCCAAAGAATAAGAGAAACAAGTAATTTGTTACTTCATAAGGTACTTATATGATAATCCCATATAATTTCTCTGTCTGTGATACTACTACCTGGATATTGGATACTAAAAATCCAATTAATATTTACAATTCCTTGCAAGGACTTCAGGTCAGTAGGAAATATAGAAAAGGCAAGCGATTCCTCAATATTGGAGATGGAAGCCTTATTCCAGTTCTGATTTTAAGAACTATGTAGCTTGTTTTCGAGTCTAGTAGTGTCGTGTTAGATGAGTATCATTATTGTCCTTTTTTTATGATGAAAGTCATCTCTATAGGCCTTTTGGCCAAACTCAATTTTAAATTTTTAATAAAAAATAATTTTTATGATATCATCATGAATGATACTAAAATCATGTGAGGATAATTGAAGCATGGCATATACTTACTATCATAGTCTATTGGCATAATGTACACATCGAACAAATATTCTAGGATAGATAATGTTAGTGATTCTTATATTTGACATTGTAGGCTGGGTCATGTGAACAAGAATAGGATAGACAGATTAATTAAGAAGGATGTCCTTGAAATTAATGATTATGAATCATTACTGACCTGTGAATCCTGTCATTTTGGTAAGATGACCAAGTCACCTTTTAAGAAAAAAGATGAGTGAGCTAGTGATGTTCTAGGTCTAGTATATAGTAATATCTGTGGACCTATGAACATAAGTATCAGAGGAGGATATTATTACCTCATTATATTTACTGACAATCTATCGAGATATGGGTACATCTACTTTATGAAGCATAAATCCAACTCATTTGAAATGTTCAAACAATTTCGTAGTGAAGTAGAAAAATAGATTGGAAAGATTATTAAAACTCTTTGATCTGACTGAGGAGTTGAATATCTCTCTAGTGATTTTCTAACATATCTAGAAGAGAATGGGATTCTCTCATAATGGACCCCTCCTAGAACACCACAATACAATGGGTTGTCAGAAAGGAGGAATCGAATACTATTAGATATGGTTCAATTCATAAAGGGCTTTGCGACTTTGCCAATCTTTTTTTGAAGATATACTCTTGAAACTGCCTGCTACATACTTAATAAGGTCCCGAGCAAGTCTGTAAATAAAACACCATATGAGATATGGTCAGGATGTAAACCGGTGCTCTCATCTCTTAAGGTTTTGGGATGTTCGGATTATGTCAAGTATTTAAGGATAGACAAGCTTGGACCTAGGTCTAATAAATATTTGTTTGTAGAATACCCTGAAAAAGTTAAAGGGTATTATTTCTACCTCACTAAAGAACAAAAGGTGTTCATCAGCAATAGAATAGTCTTTTTAGAAAAAGAGTTTCTTGGGGAAGGAACTGATTTCACTAAAATGAAACTTAGTGAAGCTCGTGAGGTAAAAATATCAGCACATAAAGAATTAGATTTGATTGGATCATCAAATCTAGAGCATGTAGAGGTGCCATTAAGAAGATGTAATAGAGTACCATATTAACTGAATAGATACTATGGTTTCTTGATCTGAGATGGTAATCCTATCAAACTAGATGAGAACAACGAGGATCCGATCACCTATATGGAAGCTATGCAAAGGCCTGACTTCTAGAAATGGCTTGATGTCATGAAATTTGTGATGGAGTCTATGGAGATTAATGGTGTATGGACACTGATTGATCCACTCGAAAGGATTAAACCCATAAGGTGTAAATAGATTTTCAAGAGAAAAAAAGGAGCGGACGAGAAGGTAGAGACCTATAAAACCAATCTAGTTGTCAAGATGAGATTTTCTCTCCTATGATAATGCTCAAGTCCATCTGGAACATACTTGCAATAGCAGCACACTTAGATTTTGAAATCTGACAAATAGATGTTAAGACAGCCTTCCTTAATGGAGAGCTGGAAGAAGAGATGTATATGATATAACTTGAAGGGCTCACATTCTCAAATGAATCTAAAGTATGTAAGCTAAATAGATCTATCTATGGACTGAAGCAACCATCTAGGAGTTGAAACATATATTTTGATAAGATGATCAAAACGTATGACTTCATTAGGAATATAGAAAAGTTTTACATCTACAAATGGACTTATGATTCTATAGTCATCTTTTTTGTACTATATGTAGATAACATACTATTAATAGAAAATGATATCCCAACTTTGTAAAGTACAAAGCTATGGCTATCATCACCAACTTTGTAAAATATAAAGCTATGACTATCATCGTAGTTCTCTATAAAGAATTTAGGAGAAGCATCTTGCATCCCAGGGATAAAAATTTATAGGGATAGATCTAGAAGGTTGTTTAGATTGTCCCAATCTACGTACATCAATATCATGCTAAAATAATTCAGCATGGAGAATTTTAAAAAGGCTATCTGCCAATAGGTCATAAAATTTCTCTCTCCAAGAAAGATTGTCTGATAGCCCCTCAAAAGAGAGAGCATATGAGTGGAATCCCATATGCTTTGATAGTGAAATATATCATGTACGCCATGACATGTATGAGATTGGATGTGGTCTATTCACTAGGAGTAGTGAGTAGGTACTAATCTAATCCAAAAAAAATCATTGGAGGGTTGTAAAGACAATCCTTAAGTATTTGAGAAATACTAAGGGCTAATGGCTTATCTATGAAGACACTGACTTGAAACTTGTGAGATATACTGACTCTAATTTTCTGTCAGATCATGATGACAACAAAAATATATCGGGTTATGTATTCATCATGAACAGAGGAGTGATTTGCTAGAAGAGTTTCAAACAACATATTGTGGCTAACTCAATATGCGAAGCGGAATATGTTGCGGTATCTAATGCTGTAAAGGAGGCTGTTTGATTGAAGAAGTTCATTACTAAACTTGAAATGATTCCTCTATTGATGGTCTAGTTTTGCTATATTATGATAATACTGGAGCCATAGCACAAGCAAAGGAGCCCAAGTCCCATCACAGAACCAAACACATTCTGTGACGCTGTCATCTTGTCTATAAAATCATGGATCGAGGTGATGTTGAGCTACAAAAGATTGACGAAAAAAAGAAGCTAGCCGACCCCTTTACTAAAGCTCTCAGAATCAAAGAGTTTGATGATCATAAGCAAAAGATAGGTACAAGATACTACCATAATTGGATTTAATCCAATTGGGAGTTGTTAGGAATTATGTCCTAAAGTCAATTGACTTATTATAAATAATTAAATTTTATATATGAATTATTGATCAATGAATAAAAGTTATTTTAGTATTTTCATCACAAGGTGTATATCTTCCTTATTAGAACTCTTGTATTGTGATGAAGTCCTTAAAACTATATTATGATCAATAAAGGATGATTTGTCGAATAGTTCTTAAATATGTTCGCGACCAAATGATATATCATTAAAAAGATGATGACATTTATCAAATATAGGTCATTGTGTGCCATATAGGCTGGTTCTCTTCATAACCAAAGATTGTGGAGACACTAGTATGGCATAAAGGTGAGATGCAGGAGTATGTTGAACTTTGCTCATCCTCGAGGAAAAAAAGGATTTAGAGTTCAAATACCTTTCTAGCATAGCATTTTGAATTTCATCAGGTAATTTTCAAAATGGTCATTGATGTTCAGTAGAGCGTGAGTGAGGTGTGTCATTAGGATATTAGTACCAATCATTGGAAAAGTTAAGGCAAGAATAATAAATCTTTTCTAAACTTTTTTTAAATTGTCCCTAGCTTTATCTCCAAATCATTAACCAAAATGGGCAAGTGCATTGTTACTTCCATCCTTCATTTATTGATTTTTTTCTTCTTCTTTCTCTCTTTTTTTTTAATATTGTATTATTATTGAGTATCTTAACCCCTTAAGCTTTCTGTCTGATCCATGTAGCGAGTTTTCAGTCAATAACTCTTAAATCAGATGGCTTTAGAGTACTAAGTATAAAATATCTCTCGGACTTACTTACTCGAATCAAACAGGCTACGAGTTAAAACTAGCTTTACAATAAAACTTCTTTGTCCTTCATACCTTTTGACATGAAATTCAATATTTGGTTAGGTGGAGAGGCCTGATTACTCAGCATAAAGTACTTGAAAACTTTTTTCTTTTTTTTAATGAAGAAACATATAGTTACCCTATACAAGCCCATCAGAAGTAAACTCTTCTTTGATGTTGGTAGGAGGAATTAGAAGTGCTCATAGAAAAAATATTTTTGTTTAAAACTTAACTCTTTATTAGATTTTCTTAATACTTGTTGTTGAAAATTGCATCCCAAAGCTAATCATTAACCTATTTACGGTTAAGCTTATCATGGTAGTTGTATATGAATTATTGAATTAATAAATATTATTTGATTTTTTTATCATTATGTACATCTTATTTTGAGCTTCTGTCATGTGATAAAGTCTTTAGAACTATTTAATTCAATATAGAAGGATATATCATTTAGTTTTTAAATCTAAAGTTCATGATCAAATGATATACTATTATTAAGATGTAGCTATATCAAGTATAGATCATTATGTGCCATGTATGTTAGTTGTTCTTTTAACCAAAGAGTATGGAGATACTAGCATGGCATACAAGTGAGACATAGGAGTACATCTCACTGAACATGACCAACTACTGAGCACTCTGCTGTTAAGAGTAGCTCATGAAGGATATGGATATAAGTATCCTTTTGACCTAAGATCATCATAGTGACTTGCAAGCAACTCACTATGTTTTGATACCAGACTATCAAAATTTTTAATTCAATGATGAAAGATTTCTAAGTATAATCAAATACTTGTAAAGTCAGTGTGTGGGTCAAGATGGAATTGATCGCTCCAAAGAAGTAGGAGTTGATATATCAGTGTGTTTCAATTCAGTAAAATCTCGATCGGGATAATCCATGTGGTGGATTTAAAAAATTAAAATATAATATGGATGACCATATCAGGATTGACAGTTAAATTTTAGATCACTTTGAGTATTTGAATCAAAGAGATGAATTATATAGTAACCATATACTGATAGGTTCTTGAATGATGCTTTGCAATCTTTCGACCTATCCGGATGTCGGATATCATTACTAGATGGTCACTTTAATTAGTATAAAAAGATTATTTCTATACTATCAGCTTATATTTAAATCTATGAGGTCATATTCAAAAGAAATTTCTAATTGATCATATGGCTGATCAATGATTAAGAATCATTCTAAGATAAAATAGTCAATTCGATTGATTATTAACCCTGTGCAAAAGTTATAATAAATCAATTCATCAATTATTGATAAACTATAGGAGGATTGATTAACAATTAGATTACTAATTAGCTTAATTTTATTGAACATTAAAGTTTGGATCAAATCTAATTGAATTGAATTCAATTTGGTTTGACCTGATTAGGTTATGAGATGACCTAATCACTAAGGGTGTTCGATTTCTGATTTGATGAGGACTTAAGCTCGATTAATTTTTAATTTAATTAAAATTTAATTGAAACTATTTTTTATCTAATTAGATTAGGTTTAGTAGTCTAATTGGGTCTAACCTAATTTTGTTGGGTTATGAACTTAATTGGATGAGAAATCAATTTCGAATTCAAATCCCTTGTGCCTCCTTTCTCTGCGCCCTTTATTTCTTCACTTTTTGTATGAATTTTTTTCTCATGCATAGAAGTAGTTCCATGCTCATATCTGATCTCTTTTTAAATTAAAAATTGGTTAGTTTAAATTTGAGTTCAAATGGATTTGAATTTGAATGAAAATCTAGAGTCCAGTTCGAGTTGGACTCCCTTCACATTACCACCTTTCTCCATGCACAAAGTATTTTTGCATGAAATTTTTTTTACCATTCTAATGCTGGTTGACCACTATCTAAGTTTCTAAGATAAGAATAAAATTTGATTTAAAATTTAATTAAAATTTAATTTAAATTGGTGATAAGGATCAACCAATGCTGAACTTGAACCAAAACTACCTAAATCTTATCCTCATCTTTTATGGGATGCCACCCTTAAGAAGGGATGGTTTTTATGCAATAAAAAGAGAGTTTTCTAGCATCAAAAACCTCAAAGTTGGGGCATGAAAACCTGAGAGCGGGTCGGGCTTCCGTGCATGAGAAATAGAGGAAGTGATCTTCTTCTTGGGCGTGGGTTCTAGGGTTTCGACTCTAGATTTTATGAGAAAAAAAATACAAGACTGAGTCTTGTCCAATCTCCCACACTACCATCTCTTCATAAAGCTTCATCTTCTAATCCAAAAAAAAATTAGTATTAGATTTGTATCCTAAAAGCCAATTGTTAGCTGACATATTTTGTAATTCTAGAGCTTAAACTTGTACTTGTAATCTTTTTATTATCAATAAAGAGCTTTTTCATTTTAATCATGTTTATGTGTCCATGATTTATTTTAAAAAATAATAAAGATAATTTTTATATATTCTTAAAGTATTAAAAATTTAAAACATACATTAATTAGTGGTTAATTTCTAAATACTTCAGATCAAAGGATCATCACAGAGGATAGTGATCAATCCATTCGATATCGATGTGCAGTTCACCTCCTTTATGGGCAGATGAATCTTGGGTCTGTAATGTAGGAACACTGGAGTAAAGGTGTGGATGGTTGTTAAAAAATAATTTGCACGGAGCATGACCAACAAGAGAAACCACAAGGATGTTTACTTACTCATCGGTGGTCTTTTCGATGCTGTAGTGGTGGAGTGGTCCTTTGACCTGCTGTGTCATTGACTATTTACAGTAAGACTACTAAATTTGACTACATATTTCTTTGATCCTTAGTCATTTGGGTTCTTACTATGTATGTTGGCTTCAATAGGTTCAGATTCACTGTTTGGAGTAGAATGCATCTAGAAGGAATCTATCAACCTTGGTAGAAAAGAAGAAGTCCTATGCGATTTGCAAGATTGAGTTTAAAAATTTTTTGATCAAAGCAAGTATGAATACTGTAAAAGAGTTTTCATGAGATTCACAAATAAAATCGAGTTGAGCCAATCTAGCATACGTCAGACAATGGGGTCTAAGGAGTTCTCCATGACCTCCATCAAGTTGGAACTCATAATAGAAGGACTGAATCATATGATAACTGCATCTAGGAGTTCATACTTTTATTTTACTATGTTGCCACTACATACTGCTAGATGTCACTAGTAGATTGTGGGACTCATCGGATGTCATCTTGATGATTAATGACCCTTGAAGGGTAGAATTAGAAATATTCCAATCTATCGAAAAGAGTTTCATTGATGTTATGACGGAGATCACAATATATCTCACTATCAGATAGAATGAAATCTTTGAGGTCACACATTAAGGGATTTAATCTTGAATTTGTTAATTAGGTTATGGAATTCTAATTCGATTAGGGTTTATTGAAATCCTATTGGATTTAAGAGAATCGTAATAACATATGATTAAACCTAATTCTTCTCAGAACTTCGATTGGATCAAGTCCATAGCCTTGAATGTAATCTAAATTCATTTGGATTTAATTGGGCTCCTAATTGTGAGCCCAAGAGGATTGAATTAAGTCAATTAGTTGGCTAAATTATTTTTTCATTATCTCTTCATTATTTCCTCATTACCTTTAAGTGTGTGTGGAATAGTTGGAAAGATGGGTGGCGCCTACCTCCCTTTTTGACAGGATCAGGGGGCGTCAATCTCTTAGATAATGAAAGAGGGGCCCGCCCCCTTTTATGGCTTGATATGGAGGAGAGAGAAAGGGGCCACGCCCCCTCTCTTGAATAAAAACCCTAGAATGGGGCACCAAGGGTTGGGGCCCCAACCACTTGCCCTGTATTCTTTGGGCATCTCATATTATTGCTAAAGGAGGATGATAACATACCAATTAAGTCTGATTTTATTAAAAAAAAATAGATTAAAAGGTAGAATTTCTTATGAAATAAAGATGTGTTGAGAAATGTGTCCTAAAAGCCAATCGTTAGACGATTGTGCTCATCTTGTAAACTATATATGAAATTTTATTAATAAAAGTTATTTGGCATTTTTATTATAAATTGATCATGTTTGAACTCTTGTGTTATAATAAAATCCTTAGGATTATATATACTAATCAACAAAGGAGGATTTGTCATTAAGTCTTTAAAATTATTTGCAACCAAATGATACGCTATTACTAAGACGATAGTGATATCAAGTGTAGGTCGTTGTGTACCATATGAGTTGGTTGTCCTCTTAACCAAGGAGTGTAAAGATACTGTTATGGCATGTAAATGAAATATAGGGGTACATTCGCATCGAACGTGACTGTGTCGAGCACTCTACTATCAAGAGTAGCTTGTGAAGGGTATGGGTATAAGTGTCCCTCTGATCTTAAACCACCACGGTGACTTTAAGCAACTCACTATACTTTAGTACTAGACTATCTGAGTTTCTAACTTAGTGACAGAAGGATACTAGGTGCAGTCAAGTACTTATCAAGTCAGTATGTGAGTCAAGATGGAATTGACCCCTCTGAATTGATCCCTCTGAATTGGTTGGAGATATGCATCAGTGTATTTCAATTTGGCAAAATCTTGGCTAGGATAATCCATGAGATCGATTTGAAAGGTTAAAATATGAAATGGTCAACTTAATTAGGGTTGACAATTAAATTCTAAGTCACCTTAAGTATTTGGGTCAAAGGGATGAATTATACAGTAACCATACGTCAGTAGGTTCTAGAATGTTGCTTTGCAATACTTTGATCCATCCAGTTGTCGGGTCATCATTGCTAGATGGTTACATCGATTGGTATAGAAAGTTATTTCTATGATACTGGCTTAGGTTCGAACCTATGCAGTCATACACATTAGAAGATTTGATCAGATCTGATGGCTGAAGAGTCCAATTAGATTGTGGCTCTGGTGAAGAGTCCTACTTGGACTAGGACTCTATGGGAGAGTCCAACAGGGACTGAGACTCTATCATTTATAAAGAATTAATTAATAATTAAATTACTAATTGACTCAATTTGATTGAGTAAAGAGCTTTGGAATAAGTCTCCTTGAATTAGATTTAGTTTGACTCAGATTGGGATTGATATGATCAAACCCGATTACATGAAAAATTTAATCCTTACTCGATCAGGGGTTGGACTCAGCTAATTCCTAATTGAGTTAAAAATTTGATGAGATATTTATATTTTTAATTAGATTAGGTTCATTTCTATCAGTGGTTTCTATCCAAATTTGTTTTAGATTAGAATTGAAATAGAAATGAAGAGTCCAAGTCAGACTAGGACTCTATCTTTATCTTTTACGCCACATTTGGATCCATGCCAATTTCTCCATGTCTAATTGAATTGGGGTTGTGATTTTTGGCATCATGAGAGAGGATATAATAAGGGTGGTTGGCTATAGTTTATGAGTCATAATATTATCTCTTGCCTATTTTAAATGTGATCGAAATTAGAGATAAGATATAGACTAGAAAAGAGATTTTTTGTATATGATATATTATTGGAGTCATATTATTTTTTTTACTTTTTTTGAGTAATTATTTGGTATGTGAGACTTTAGATTTCTTCTCCACATCTTAATGATTTTTTTAAAATTTTTGGGGATGCCAAATAGGGGTTTTGGCATTGATTCATGGGATCCTTTCTTGAAAAGTCCTAATTCCTAGTCTATAAAAAGGGGACCCCTCTCTTGGACATCCCATGATCAATTTTCTTGTAGATTTTTTATTTTCTGATCCTTTTTTCCTCCTTCTCTCTTCCTCCTCCAGATTTTCTATCACTTTTAAATATTCAAAGTACTTATAGAAAAAAGAAGATGTCCGCTGTCGAAGTTGTTCGCAGACTAGCATCTCCGAGCCCCTGATCTACGCCAGTCTTTGCATGGATTTTTTTATAGAGGCCACTCAACTTTGTGTAGCTATGAATGATCTGAGGAACACCCTCTCCAACTATTGGATTAGAAGAGATTAAGATCAAAATTTATTTGGTGATGATCTCTAACTTATTTTGATTCCAATGGTAGATCTAATAGTTAGATCTAAAATTTCAGCATCGATGAGATCGATGTGATTTTTATTTTTAAATCTAAAATATATATTTTTTATATCAAAGATTTTAATATGGTAGTATATAATTAGATCTTATACATATGATTAGAATTTAATTATTTAATCTATTATTTCTACTGTATAAATTTTTTTAATTATATGTACTGTACTACCACAAATTTCTTTCAACTGGTATCAGAGCCAGATTGTTTTGATATGAATTAATATGACTTTAGATCTAATTTTTTACTATTATATCTGATTATTAATGATTTAGATTAGATCTAAATTAGTTTATTTTTAAATCTGATTATTATTTATTTAGATTAGATGTTCTGAGTAGCAAAATACTCGGATTGGGTAATCACCAGGCCGTCCGATCATAAGAGCAAGTAGGATTTCATGACCCTTTCCTCCCATTCAATGGAGTACTCTTCATGGCATGTAGGGGTATAAGGTCCCATGAAGAAGAAAGTGAAAAGAAAAAATTTACTTTCTTACAAAATCCTAGATCTTGAAATCCTAGGTGTTGTTGTATGTGATGCAAGTTGCAAAGATAGTTACTTACATCTAATCTTATTTAGTCAAAATTATTTTGATCTAAAATCATAAATAATTTAGATTTGATCTAAAAAATTTTATGACTTGATGTAAAAGTTTATATGAAAAATTATTTTCCAAACCTTAACCATGTTGATGCAAAACTTAATTGAGAATTAAGTATCAAGCTGATTGGATCTAGAATTGTGATTTAGATCTAATGACTTTGCATAAAACATAGGGCATGGGTTAGCTCAAATTAGATCCTTCTCTTTAATTAGGTTAGACCTAAGGTTAGAATCAAAGAATTGATTGACCATATAGAGAAATTGATTAAGTCTAACCAAATATTGAATTAGATTAATCATGATTTCTTTAGTACAATAGTTGTAGATAGTCAAGTCTGTCTTTGATTAGACCAAATGGATCTTGATTGTGGCTTAGTGGTTGAACCCGAATCATTAGGTTGGTCAAATCGAAACTAGTTAACCAATTGGTATCTAAGATAAGTTTGGCATTTTGACCAGTAGTTTTTAATTGGGAGTGGCTTATCTGACCATTTTGATGATGTCTAAGGCAAGCTTAGCTGACCCTCCCACCAATCTCACTTATCTGGCCAATTTGGTGAATTAGATTTTGACTAGATCGCTAAGTGATTCGAGTTAGCCCATGCCATTAAGGTTGATCATGTGACTGATCTAGGTACCAGTTCAATCAGTATGACCTAACCTGATTCAGTAACTTGATGAAGTCAGTGAGAGGATTATGATCTACTGATTGATCTTTTATTCTCTTATCTCTTCTCTAAATCGATTAAATCTTCTAAATTATTAGGTCCTTAAAATGAGCTGGTTATGGTGATAACTAGATCATAGCCTCCCATTAAGATGAGTGATAATGGATCCATTATTGCAGGCACCATCCGTTTGATGTTCTCTCTAAATGATGGAATTATCATTCATCATATGATGACCCTGATGAACTATCTAATGATGGTTGGGTTGATCGAGCCATCCTCAAGTTTGATCACTTATTAGGTAGAATCACTGAGTAGGTTCATGTTAATGGTTTGACCTAATCGAAACTTTCAGTGGAGGCCCATCACCTATTGAAATAAAATCTGGAGCTAAATTAAATACTAAAAATTATTTGAAGAAATAATTGGTTGAGAACCTACCCATAGGTGCATATGGGTTGATCGAGCCATCCTCGGGCCTATATGTAGTCTATGTGGATTCTAATATCCACTAAGGAATTAAGGTAATTTCTTAAATTGGAGGAAGAGGCTACCAATTCGTATAAAATAGTGGGAGGACCTTTAGACTAATATCCAAGTCTTTAGGATTAATAAGTTCATATATTCATTAGGCTTTGTTCTTTCTTTATGTGTAGATATGACCTCAAACTTATCACTTCGATCACTGTTGGATAGTGAGAAGCTTATTGGATCGAATTTTGATAATTGGTATCGAAAATTAAAGATTGTCCGAGAGCACGAGCGGATCTTTTATGTGATAATGGATCTGACACCTGAGGATTCTGCTCCTAATGCTCGAGGAGCGATCTGAGATACTTATTTGAAGTGGCTCAACAATCATACCATGATTCGTTTGTGGGCCTCCATGAATGACGAGCTCAATCAAAAGTTTGAAGAAGCTCAGCCAGAGAAAATACTTCAAGTGTTGAGGGATTTCTTTGGTAATCCTGATGACACTGAGCTGCACAAGACTAGTTGCACCATTTTTAATACCTGAATGAGGGAGGGTGCATCTGTTACTGATCATGTATTGTATATGATCGAGCAAATTGAAAACTTGAGCAAACTTGACTTTCCTTTGCATGAATAGCTAGGGAAAGATGCAATCCTGAACTCTCTTCTCAGGTCCTACCAGTCGTTCCTCAGTCATTTCAGAATGACGAAGCTTGTAGTCAACTACCACGATCTGTTGGGGATGTTACAGACTTTTGAGAAAGATCACCAGCTCCACAATGAGACAGTAAATCTAGTGGGAGGATCTTCTTCGGGTAGTCATTATCCCTTTAAGAATGGAAAAAAGAAGAAGAATAAGAAGGTGGCTGGTGCTGGGAGTCAATCCCAGAAACCCACGTTCAAGACTGATCTAAGTTAGGTAGAGTGCTTCTTTTACAAGAAGTAGGATCACTAGAAAAAAAATTATCCTCAGTATATCGCTTCTCTGGATCTAAACAGGCTAAAGAAGAAGAAACAATCAGTTGCTGGATAAGGTACTTGTGTGATAAAACCTTGTAACTTCTCTCTTATAGATACAATGACCTGGGTATTGGATACTGGAAGCCCTATTCATATTTGCAATTCGTTACAGGGTCTTCAGTCACTAGGAGATTTGGAAAAGGTGAGAGATTCCTGAATGTTGGAGATGGAAGATCAGTTCCAATTCTACCTTTAGGAACCATCAAGCTTGTATTCGAATCTCAATATATTGTTCTTAATGAGTGTCATTAATGTCCTAATTTTTTTTAAATATTATTTTTGTAGGTCTTTTGGCCAATTCAAATTATGAAAAATCAATAAAGAAAAACTTTTGTAATATCATTTTGAATAGTGTTACAATTTTACGTGGATAGTTGAACAATAGTACCTATATTGTTTCTAGGCTTACTGTAATGTACATTTCAAATAAACGCCCTAAAATAGATGATGTCACATATGCTTACCTTTGGCATTGTAGGCTAAGTCATATCAACAAAAACAGGATGAACAAGTTGGCTCAAGAAGAAATTCTTAATAAACATGATTATGAATCGTTACCTACCTGTGAGTCTTGTTTGCTTGAAAAGATGACCAAGTCATCTTTTACTGAAAAAAATAAATGAGCCAGTGATGTGCTTGGTCTGATACATACCTGTTGGTGCAAAAATCTGCTTGCGCCGGAGAAGCTGGAGTCGGGGAAGCCGCGGTCGCCGCCGGGACCTGCAAGGGAAGTCTAAACCGGAGGTGGGGTTGCTCCGGCAAGACCCTCCGACGCTCAAGTCAGTTCTCCGCCTCAACAAGAATGGAGTGCTCGAACGGAGAATTTAGCAGAGTTTTGAGATAAGAGATGAGCTTAGAGAATAACGTATCTGGGTCCCCCTTTTATAGGCGGAGGAGGCAATGGATTGATGGCGATGTTTGTAACCGTCTGGTAGTGGGCCGCCCATGGTCAGGGGAATTGATTACGAAGGACAGTGGAGTAGACACGTGGCTATTGTTACGGCCTGCCACGTAGAGCCAGTTGCAGGTAGTGGAGCGGCGTCCGTTGCCGCTAGCTGTCAGGGAGTAGTGGAGTCGCGCAGCACCTGCCGCAGGGAGTGGAGCAGAATCATGGCCGTTGACACAGCCTGTCAGAGAGTAATGGGTCCGCCGCAGGGGGTGATGGAGCCGCGCGAGATCCGCTACAGGAAGTGGAACAGGATCATGGTTGTTATTGTGACCTGCCAGGGGGCGCGGATCTGTTGATCGAGTCTCGACAGTGGTCGGAGTCCGGCCTCTGTAGAAGTCTGGGAGGGGTCCTCCTTTCGGTTGGGATTGTGGGTGGAGTCCAGCTCCTGTAGGAGTCCGGATGGAACTTTCCTGCAATGGATACTGAAAGCGGAACTCGGCTCCCGTAGGAGTCCGGGCGGAGCCCTCTGCAATCAAAGTTAAAGATGAAGCCGGCTCCCGTAGGAGTCTGGACGGAGCTTACCAACAACTGATATTGAAGGCGGGACCCGGCCCCCGCAGGAATCCGGGCGGAGCCGAGCTGCTGTTGGTGCCGAAGGCGGAGCCCAGCTCCCGTAGGAGTCCGGGCGGAGCCGTGCTGCTCGGAGTCGAAGGCGGAGCCCGGCTCCCGTAGGAGTCCGGGCGGAGCTGAGCTGCTTGCTGATGTCGAAGGCGGAGCCCGGCTCCCGTAGGAGTCCGGGCGGAGCCGTGCTGCTCGGAGTCGAAGGCGGAGCCCGGCTCCCGTAGGAGTCCGAGCGGGGCTGAGCTGCTTGCTGGTGTCGAAGGCGGAGCCCGGCTCCCGTAGGAGTCCGGGCGGAGCCGTGCTGCTCGGAGTCGAAGGCGGAGCCCGGCTCCCGTAGGAGTCCGGGCGGGGTTGAGCTGCTTGCTGGTGTCGAAGGCGGAGCCCGGCTCCCGTAGGAGTCCGGGCGGAGCCGTGCTGCTCGGAGTCGAAGGCGGAGCCCGGCTCCCGTAGGAGTCCGGGCGGGGCTGAGCTACTTGCTGGTGTCGAAGGCGGTGCCCGGCTCCCGTAGGAGTCCGGGCGGAGCCGTGCTGCTCGGAGTCGAAGGCGGAGCCCGGCTCCCGTAGGAGTCCGGGCGGGGCTGAGCTGCTTGCTGGTGTCGAAGGCGGAGCCCGGCTCCCGTAGGAGTCCGGGCGGAGCCGTGCTGCTCGGAGTCGAAGGCAGAGCCCGGCTCCCGTAGGAGTCCGGGCGGGGCTGAGCTGCTTGCTGGTGTCGAAGGCGGAGCCCGGCTCCCGTAGGAGTCCGGGCGGAGCCGTGCTGCTCGAAGTCGAAGGTGGAGCCCGGCTCCCGTAGGAGTCCGGGCGGGGCTGAGCTGCTTGCTGATGTCGAAGGCGGAGCCCGGCTCCCGTAAGAGTCTGGGTGGAGCTGAGCTGCTGGTTTCGGCTGTGGGTATTCTATACCCAACACTAGTCCCCCTACTTCCGAGTTTGAATTTCAAATGAAGGAAGTACAGAGAGAGAGAGATGGGTACAGCCGGAACCGTCCCTTCGAATCCTGCGCACTGTCGCCTCCAGATATTTTGGTATTTAATGTGTATATGCCAGAGCCCGCTTTTCGATGAGGGCGATCGAAGAGTCTTTTCGAAACCCCCGTTGAAACGCGATCCCAAGCGTCGTGCCACGAGAATTTGCGAGCGGTCAACCCTCGATAGCGATGAAGGGGATAAGCACGACATGTGGCACACACCAGCTGGCCCAGGAATACTCTCCACCATAACTGTGCTAGGATCCGTCCGCTATTTAAACCCCTCAGTCCTTTCGTGGCTTCATCCTGGCGCTTTTCTTTCGTCTGAGAGTCTTGTTTCCCTCGCACCAGTCCTTGCCTCCTTCAGCCCCCCAATTCTTCTCTGAGGGTCCCTATGCCATGTCCTCTACCCCAGAAGCTGTTCTTGAGGGAATGTTTAGGGCTTGGAGGAAGGCGAGGAGGAGAATGGCTGCCAGTGAGAATCTCTGTCGTTTTAAAGGGGGCCCGAGGAAGAATTCCTTCAACAACAGGGGTTAAATAACGGGGGCTGTTGGTGAAGCTATTCTACCCATGAATTTCGGAGTAGCAAGGCGGGGTGATACCGATCAAGAGGGCAGAGCAGTCGTCATAAGCCATGACGGGATCCTTGACGTCGTCGGGGCCGAGAGACCAGAGGCGGTCGGCGTCGACGGTGGGGCAGTAGAACTTGTTGCGGGGACGGTGGAAGTAGCACATGCCGACCTTGCTGGAGCATCTTGGGGGGCGGCTGTCGTGGTGCATTCGGAGATGAGGCACATCTCTGGCGTCGCTACCACTTCCGAAGTGGCTACGGTTCTTCTTGAAACAGGTCTTCGCTACTGCCGCCGCTGCCCTTACCGCCCCCGGGGATCCATCCCACCCTTTTCTCGCTAGGGTTGGGACTTCGGAGACGGAATGAGGTGAGATGGGGCGAGAGCTGTTATATGCACTGAAGAACGCGACTGAGAAGAACAGAGACGGGAAGAGGAATTTGCAGCTTGGAGCGGCCTCCGGTTCATCCTACCTGAACCATGTTTTGCGAGGCTTGCGATGACGTGTATTTTCTTTTTCTCTTTTTCCTGACCCACCAGGTCCTGTAACGTATATTCTTGTTAAATGAAAAAGAGATTTTGTTACCTCGTCTGTATCTCGCATTAAATAGTTGTCTGTTGAACTTCTTCATTTTCCTTTCCTCTTTCTTCACTCTTCTTCTTTTCTTTTTCACGTCATCCCAAGGTCATTGACGACCTCTTCTGTTCATGTGGGGTCGTCATTCGCCGAGCTCCTTTTCAGCTTTTACGCCATTCGAAGATATCCAATTGTCGTTCCGTTGGTGGTTGCAGGTTTGCTTGGGGCCCTTCGGGCCTGAGATTCCTCCTAGGGTTTGAATTCGGGGATTCGAGCTTCCGTTGCCTTCGGGCACTATCTACTTTCCTTTTTCGCTTGGATTTTTCTCCGCTGAAGTCGGGGCCAAGTTCGGCTCCCTTGGTAGTCCGAACGGAGAAGCCCTCCCGAAGTTGGAGTAGCCCGGCTCTCGTAGGAGTCAGGGCAAAGTTTTCCTGCAATCAAAGTCATAGACAAAGTCCGACTTCCGTAGAAGTCCGGGCGGGGTTGTCCTGTAACTGATGTCGGCGATGGAGACCGGCTCCCGTAGGAGTCCGATGAGATCTTTTTTCTTCTTCTTTTTTTTTTTTTTTTTTTTTGAAACCCGGCTCCCGTAGGAGTCCGGGTGAAGTCTTCTTTGTCGTTGGAACCCGGCTCCCGTAGGAGTCCGGGTAAAGTCTTCTTTGTCGTTGGAACCCGGCTCCCGTAGGAGTCCGGGTAAAGTCTTCTTTGTCGTTGGAACCTGGCTCCCGTAGAAGTCCGGACCTTCCATTTTGCTCGAGCCGGTGTGAGGTTCTCCCCTCGTTACCAGCTTGGCTTGTGGGGGCACGTTAGGGCACTGTGAGGCCTCTCCCCCATCCGGTCTACAAGAACCGGGTCTTCGATTTTGCTCATGTCAGGACGAGGTTCTCCTCCTGTTCCTGACATGGCTGTGGGGGCACATATGGGCGTTGTAGGGCCTCTCCCCCCATCCGGTCTAAAAGAACCGGGTCTTCAACTTTGCTCAAGTTCGGGCGAGATTCTCCTCCTGTCCCTAACAGGGCTGTGGGGGCACATATGGGCGTTGTGAGGCCTCTCCCCCCATCCGGTCTAAAAGAACCGGGCCTTCGACTTTGCTCAAGTTAGGGCGAGGTTCTCCTCCTGTCCCTAACAGGGCTGTGGGGGCACATATGGGCGTTGTGAGGCCTCTCCCCCCATCCGGTCTAAGAGAATCGGGCCTTCGACTTTGCTCAAGTTAGGGCGAGGTTCTCCTCCTGTCCCTAACAGGACTGTGGGGGCACATATGGGCGTTGTGAGGCCTCTCCCCCCATCCGGTCTAAAAGAATCGGGCCTTCGACTTTGCGAGGTTGCCCTTTTGTTTTTGATACAGTTTGCTTGAATTGTCCCAAGACGTACGGGCACGCATTTTTTGATTAAGACGAAATTATCGGTAGTACATCCGTAAGTTTTCTGAACTCCACGGTCGCGGGAGGTCGGCTCCTCCGAGCTCCTTAAGATAATAAGTTCCAGGTCGGACTACTTCCTTGACCTCGTAAGGTCCTTCCCAGTTCGGGGCAAGTTTCCCCTGGCCCTGTGGTTGCGAGACAGCAGCTCGTCGGAGCACTAGATCTCCTGCTTTAAATGCCTTGTTCTTGACTCGGGCGTTGTAATACCGGGCAACTTTCTGTCTGTAGGCTGCCATCCGAACCTGAGCAATCTCCTGCCTTTCTTCCAGCAGGTCGAGGTTGGCCCTGAGACTTTGTGCGTTTTGGGGTTCGTCGAATGCCACGACTCGTGCCGACGGGAGTTTAAGCTCGATCAGGATGACGACTTCTGTACCAAAGGCTAAAGCAAAGGGAGTCTCCCCTGTAGGCAACCTCTGGGTAGTTCGGTACGCCCATAGCACATGATAAAGCTCGTCCGCCCAAGTTCCTTTCGCTCTTTCAAGCCTTGTCTTAATTCCCTGCAAAAGGGTTCTGTTAGTTACCTCAGCTTCGCCGTTTGCCTGAGGATGGGCCACTGATGTGAAGTTGTGGGAGATGTTTAGATCTTCACAGAATTCAGCAAATCTGGCTCCCGCGAATTGCCATCCATTATCAGTGATTAGGGTTCTAGGCAAACCGAACCTGCATACGATTGATTTCCAGACGAAATCCTGCACTTTCGCTTCTGTGATTTTTGCCAGTGGCTCGGCCTCGACCCATTTGGTGAAGTAGTCGATTGCTACAAGGAGAAACTTCCTTTGACCGGACGCCATGGGAAAGGGGCCAAGAATATCCATCCCCCACTGTGCAAAAGGCCATGGGGCACTCAAGGGTGTGAGCTCGGTAGCGGGTTGTCTCTGGATGTTGGCGTATCTCTGGCATCGATCACACTTTTTGACGTATTCAATCGAATCGTGATACATTGTTGGCCAGTAATACCCTTGGCGGAGTAGCTTGTGGGATAAAGATCTGGCACCCAAATGGCTTCCGCAAGCTCCCTCGTGTACTTCCCATAAAGCGTAGTCAGCTTCTGAGGGCCGGAGACACCTTAAGAGGGGCAAGGAGTATGATCTTTTGTACAATTTGCCCTCATAAAGAATGTACCGGGAGGCTTGATTTCGGAGCTTCCGGGCCTCTTTCGCGTCCTGGGGGAGAATCCCATCTTTAAGGTAGGTTGTCAGTGGGTCGACCCAGCTGGGCTCGTGGTCGATCTCCATTACGGGCCGCGGCTCTTCCGTACTCGGATGTTTTAAAACTTCGAAGAGGATGCCTTTGGGCAGTTCGGCCGGAGCCGAGGTTGCCAGTTTGGAGAGGAGATCGGCCCTGGTATTCTCCGACCTTGGAATTTGCCTGATGTCGAAACTGCTAAAGGTAGGGGTGAACTCCTTCACCTTCTCAAGATATTTGGCCATGCTGTCCTCCCGTGCTTCATAGCTCCCACTGACTTGCCCCACCACAAGCTGGGAGTCGCTGTGCACCCGGAGTTGACCTATTCCGAGCTCTTTGGCGACCCTTAATCCTGCAATCAGAGCTTCATATTCCGCTCTGTTGTTTGTTGCGGAGAACTTGAAACGCAGAGCGTATTCCGCGACGACTCCCTCCGGGCTGACCAAGATCTGTCCTGCACCCGCACCCGCCATGTTGGAAGATCCATCCACATAGAGGGTCCAAAAGCAATCGGAGGGACCGGCTTCTTTGTTGGGGGAGTTCGGTCGAGTCTTCAGGTCGTCAACTTTGCTTTGCTCAGGTTCGGCCTCCTCGGGGATGGTGCATTCCACTATGAAATCTGCCAATATTTGGGCCTTTATTGCTGGTCTAGGATTGTAGTTGATGTCGAATTCTGTGAGCTCGATTGCCCATTTTGCCATTCTTCCGGAGGTATCAGCTCAGTGCAAAACCGCCTTGATCGGTTGATCGGTGAGTAGTGTCACCGTGTGCCCTTGAAAGTAAGGACGGAGTCTCCGAGCTGCAATCAACAAGGCGTAGGTCAGTTTTTCTAATTTAGTATACCTGGTCTCGGCATCCCTCAGCGCACGGCTAATGTAGTAGATCAGCTGCTGGGCTTTCATTTCTTCTTTGACAAGGACCGCTGCAAGGGCTGTGGGAGAGACTGCCAGGTACAAAAATAATTCCTCCCCAGGTTCGGGCTTCGCCAGCAGTGGAGGTGAGCTAAGGTAGCCTTTTAATTCTTCGAATGCCTGTTGGCATTCAGGGGTCCAACAGAAGTTCTTCGGCTGCTTGAGGGTTTGGAAGAAGGGCAAACATCGTTCGGCCGACCTCGTGACAAAGCGATTAAGAGCCGCAATCCTCCCGGTGAGGCACTGAACCTCCTTGATCGACCTTGGGGCGGTCATATTTTGGATGGTGCGAATTTTCTCCGGATTGGCCTCAATCCCGCGCCCCGATACCATGAAGCCCAGGAACTTTCCTGAGGTTACCCCAAAAGCGCATTTGGTCGGGTTCAGCTTCATTCTGTACTTTCGAAGAGCGCCAAAGGTTTCCTCGAGGTCGGCGACATGATTTTCGAAAGACCTGCTTTTCACGAGCATATCGTCCACGTAAACCTCCATGTTTCGGCCGATCTGCTCCTTGAAGATTTTGTTCACCAGTCGCTGATAGGTTGCGCCCACGTTCTTGAGGCCGAACGGCATAACCCTGTAGCAGTAAAGGCCGCGATTAGTGATAAAAGCTGTCTTTTCTTCATCTTCCAATGCCATTCTAATCTGGTTATAGCCAGAGAATGCATCCATAAAAGTGAGAAGCTCATGGCCCGAGGTAGCATCCACCAGTTGGTCGATCCTGGAAAGGGGGTAGCTGTCCTTTGGGCAAGCCTTATTCAGCTTTTTGAAGTCGATACACATCCTCCACTTGCCGTTTGCTTTCTTGACCAAGACAACATTGGAGATCCACTCAGGATAATTGACTTCCTTGATAAATCCGGCCTTGAGAAGCTTATCCACTTCCTCGGCTATTGCCTTCTGCCTCTCTGGGGCATGACTCCGGATTTTTTCTTTCATCGGCTGATGTTTAGGGTCTACCGCCAAATGATGTTCCATGACTTCTGTGTCGATCCCCGGCATATCCGTCGGGACCCATGCGAAAACGTCCGCATTTCTTCAGTGGAAATCTACAAGATGCGTCCGCACCTCCTCCCCCAGGTTGGAGCCAATTAACACCACATGCTCTGTGTTCCCATCATTCAGAGGGATCGGTATTAGATCTTCAATTGGTCCGCCCCTCTCTTCAGTGAGGTCATCGCGAGCATCCAATCCATCGACCGGACAGGGGTCCGCTTGATCGCTTCTTTGCAAGGCAATGTTGTAGCAACGCCTGGCTAGCGCTTGGTCTCCCCGAACTTCTCCGATCCCCTGGCTGGTGGGGAACTTCAATTTCAAATGGTAGGTTGAAACAACAGCTCTGAGGGCATTGAGGCCGGATCGGCCAAGAATCGCATTGTAAGCAGACGGCACCTTTACCACCAGGAAATTCACCAGGGCTCTGGACTGCTTTGGATGCTGACCCGCGGTCACAGTTAGAGCTATCATTCCCTCCGTCGGAACGGCATCACCGGTAAACCCTATTAAGGGGGAGCAAATCGGCCTTAGATGACCGCCAAGAGTGGCCATTCTTGAAAAGGCATTGTAGAACAAGATGTCGGCCGAACTCCCGTTGTCGACGAGAATGCGACGGACGTCGTAATTTGCTATGTTCAAGGAAACTATGACCACATCGTCATGAGGGAATTGGACTCCCTGGGCATCTTCTTCAGTGAAGGCTATGGGTTCTTCAACTTTTTGCCGCTTGAGGGATGCAGCTGATGTGCTGATTGCTTTCCGTCGGGATTCCCCTGAGATGACGTCAACGGAATCCGGCGGAGACCGGTCATCCGGCCACCCTTTATCGACGACCATAGTCGGAGGTAGTTGTGCAGAGACCTCGTGAGAGGGCATCAGATGAGGGAAGGAGGATTGGGCACCAGAAAAGATGGCCAGAAGCGGATCCGTTGAGCGCTCCTTTAAGAACAAGGGTGCTGCGAAGACACAGCCCTTCCTCTAGCGCCAATCCTGTTGGTGCAAAAATTTGCTTGCACCGGAGAAGCTGGAGTCGGGGAAGCCGCGGTCGCCACCGAGACCTGCAAGGGAAGTCTAAACCGGAGGTGGGATTGCTCCGGCAAGACCCTCCGACGCTCAAGTCAGTTCTCTGCCTCAACAAGAATGGAGTGCTCGAACGGAGAATTTAGTAGAGTTTTGAGATAAGAGATGAGCTTAGAGAATAACGTATCTGGGTCCCCCTTTTATAGGCGGAGGAGGCAATGGATTAATGGCGACGTTTGTAACCGTCTGGTAGTGGGCCGCCCATGGTCAGGGGAATTGATTGCGAAGGATAGTGGAGTAGACACGTGGCTATTGTTACGGCCTGCCACGTAGAGCCAGTTGCAGGTAGTGGAGCAGCGTCCGTTGCCGCTAGCTGTCAGGGAGTAGTGGAGTCGCGCAGCACCTGCCGCAGGGAGTGGAGCAGAATCATGGCCGTTGACACAGCCTGTCAGAGAGTAATGGGTCCGCCGCAGGGGGTGATGGAGCCGTGCGAGATCCGCTACAGGAAGTGGAACAGGATCATGGTTGTTATTGCGACCTGCCAGGGGGCGCGGATCTGTTGATCGAGGCTCGACAGCGGTCGGAGTCCGGCCTCTGTAGAAGTCTGGGAGGGGTCCTCCTTTCGGTTGGGGTTGTGGGTGGAGTCCGGCTCCCGTAGGAGTCCGGACGAAACTTTCCTGCAATGGATACTGAAAGCGAAACCCGGCTCCCGTAGGAGTCCGGACGGAGCCCTCTGCAATCAAAGTTAAAGATGAAGCTCGGCTCCCATAGGAGTCCGGACGGAGCTTACCAGCAACTGATATTGAAGGCGGGACCCGGCCCCTGCAGGAATCCGGGCGGAGCTGAGCTGCTGTTGGTGCCGAAGGCGGAGCCCGGCTCCCGTAGGAGTCCGGGCGGAGCCGTGCTGCTCGGAGTCGAAGGCGGAGCCCGGCTCCCGTAGGAGTTCGGGCGGAGCTGAGCTGCTTGCTGATGTCGAAGGCGGAGCCCGGCTCCCGTAGGAGTCCGGGCGGAGCCGTGCTGCTCGGAGTCGAAGGCGGAGCCCGACTCTCGTAGGAGTCCAGGCGGGGCTGAGCTGCTTGCTGGTGTCGAAGGCGGAGCCCGGCTCCCGTAGGAGTCCGGGCGGAGCCGTGCTGCTCGGAGTCGAAGGCGGAGCCCGGCTCCCGTAGGAGTCCGGGCGGGGCTGAGCTGCTTGCTGGTGTCGAAGGTGGAGCCCGGCTCCCGTAGGAGTCCGGGCGGAGCCGTGCTGCTCGGAGTCGAAGGCGGAGACCAGCTCCCGTAGGAGTCCGGGCGGGGCTGAGCTGCTTGCTGGTGTCGAAGGCGGAGCCCGGCTCCCGTAGGAGTCTGGGCGGAGCCGTGCTGCTCGGAGTCGAAGGCGGAGCCCGACTCCCGTAGGAGTCCGAACGGGGCTGAGCTGCTTGCTGGTGTCGAAGGCGGAGCCCGACTCCCGTAGGAGTCCGGGCGGTGCCGTGCTGCTCGGAGTCGAAGGCGGAGCCCGGCTCCCGTAGGAGTCTGGGCGGGGCTGAGCTGCTTGCTGGTGTCGAAGGCGGAGCCCGGCTCCCGTAGGAGTCCGGGCGAAGCCATGCTGCTCGGAGTCGAAGGCGGAGCCCGGCTCCCGTAGGAGTCCGGGTGGGGCTGAGCTGCTTGCTGATGTCGAAGGCGGAGCCCGGCTCCCGTAGGAGTCCGGGCGGAGCTGAGCTGCTGGTTTCGGCTGTGGGTATTCTGTACTGATACATACCAATGTATGTGGACCTATGAGCACATGTGCAAGAGGAGGGTATAGCTCCTTCATCATGTTCACAGATGACCTACCTAGGTATGGATATGTCTACTTGATGAAACATAAATCTGAATCGTTTGAAATATTCAAACGGTTCCATAATGAAATAGAGAAATAAACTAAAAAAATATTAAAATTCTTCTATCTGCCCAAGGAGGTGAATATCTTTTCAGTGAATTTTTGACATATCTAGGAGAGAATTCAATGGATATCTTCAGGAATACTATAGCATAATGGCATCTCAGAAAGGAGGAATCGAACCTTGTTGGACATGGTTCGGTCCATGATGGGGTTTGCAACTCTATCAATCTCTTTTTGAGGATATGCACTTGAAATAGCTTATCTTGTGCTTAATAATGTTTCGAGCAAGTCAGTTAGTAAGACATCATATGAGATATGGTCAGGACGTAGGCTAAACCTCCCTTACTTTAAGGTCTGGGGGTGTCCAGCTTATGTTAAAGGATTACAAATTGACAAGCTCAGTCCTAGGTCTGATAAGTATAATTTTGTAAAGTATCCCAAGAAAATGAGGGGATATTACTTTTACCTACCTACTGAACAAAAGGTGTTTGTCAGCAGTAAGGCATATTTTTTGGAAAAAGAATTCTTTAGTGAAGGAATAAATGCTTCTAAAATTAGGCTTGATGAAGTTTGACAGGTAGAAGAACCAACACCAATGATTGAATTTGAATCGAATTTGATGAAATCAAACCTGGAGCCCAATGAACAAACATCCTTAAGGCGATCTGATAGAGTACCACTTAGCCGGATAGATACATAGATTTCTTGGTCTGAGATGGAGATCCTGTCGAACTCGATGAGAATGATGAGGATCCAATCACCTACATAGATGCAATGCAGAGATTCGATTCTGATAAATGACTTAAAGCCATGAGATCTAAAATGAAGTCCATAAAGGTCAACGATGTATGGACATTAGTTGACCAACTTGAAGGGGTAAAGCTCATAGGGTGCAAGTGGATCTTCTAGAGGAAGAGGGGTACAAATGAAAAGATGGAGACCTATAAAGTCCATTTGGTTGTCAAGGATTATCGTCAGCATTATGGTAACAACTATAACGAGATATTTTCTCCTATGACAATGCTCAAATCCATTCAGATTATGCTTGTGATAGCAGCATATCTGGACTATGAAGTCTGACAAATAGATGTGAAGACAACTTTTCTAAATAGAAAGCTGAACGAAGAGATGTATATGATACAACCTGAAGGGTTCATATACATAGATGAGTGTAAAGTGTGCAAGCTTCAGAGATCCATTTGTGGATTGAAGCAAGCATCTCAGAGTTGGAACATACGTTTTGATAAGGTGACCAGATGTATGGCTTCGTTAGGAATGGAGAGGAACCCTGCATATAAAAGTGGGCAAATGGTTCGATAATTGTATTTCTTGTGTTGTATGTGGATGACATTCTCTTAATCAAGAATGATGTCCCTGCATTACAGGAAATAAAGTATGGCTATCATCATAATTCTCCATAAAGGATCTGGAAGAAGCAATATACATCCTAGGGATGAGGATCTATAGGGATAGATCTAAGAGGCTGCTTAGGCTCTTTCAATCCATGTACATAGATACTATGCTGAAATGGTTCAGCATTGAGAATTTCAAGAAAGACTATCTTCTGATAGGTTAAGAAATTTTTCTTTCGAAAGGAGACTGTCCGATAACTCCTCAAGAGAGAGCGTATGAGTAGAGTTCCATATGTTTCGATAGTGGGTTCTATTATGTATGTCATGACATGTACAATACCAAATGTGACATACTCATTAGGGGTAGTGAGTAGATACTAGTCTGATTCAGGAGAAAACCACTGGAAGGTCATAAAGATCATTCTTAAGTATTTAAGAAATACTAAGGATCAGTGGCTTGTGTATGGTGAAACTAACTTTAAACTTGTAGAGTTCATTGACTCCAGCTTTCAATCAAATCATGATGATAGTAAGAGTGTGTCAGGTTATATTTTTATCCTAAATGGTAGAGCAATCTACTGAAAAAATTCCAAGCATAATACTGTGGTAACACTGTTTGCGAAGCAGAGTATATCGCGGCATCCGATGCTGCGAAGGAAGCTGTATGGTTGCGAAAGTTCATCGATGAGCTCAAAGTGGCACCCTCCGTTGATGGCCCTATCTTGTTATACTGTGATAATACTGGAGCCATTTCTCAAGCTAAGGAGCCGAGATCCCATCAGTGCACTAAACATATTATGCACCGTTATCACCTTATCCGGGAGATTGTGGATCAAGATGATGTCGACCTTTAGAAGATTGATAGAAGAGAGAACCTGACCGACCCATTTACTAAAGCTCTCAAAATCATAGAGATTGATGACCATAAATCGAAGATGGATATACGATACTGTATCGATTGACTTTAGTCCAAGTGGGAGTTGTTGAAAAATGTGTCCCAAAATTAATCATTAGATGATTGTGTTTATTTTATAAACTATATATGAATTTTTGTTAATAAAAGTTATTTGATATTTTCATTATAAATTGATCATCTTTGAACTCCTATGTTGTAATGAAGTCCTTAGGACTATATATATTAATCGATAAAGGAGGATTTATCGTTAAGTCCTTAAAATTATTCGTGACCAAATGATACGCTATTACTAGGATGATAGTGATATCAAGTGTAGGTTGTTGTGTGTCATATATGTTGGTTGTCTTCTTAACCAAAGAGTGTGAAGATACTATTATGGCATGCAAATAGAATATAGGAGTATATTTGTATCGAACGTGACCATGTGCCGAGTACTCTACTGTCAAGAGTAGCTTGTGAAGGGTATGGGTATAAGTATCCCTCCGACTTGAGACCACCATGGTGACTTGTAAACAACTCACTGTACTTTAGTACCAGACTTAGTGACGGAAAAATACTAGGTACAGTCAAATACTTATCAAGTCGGTGTGTGAGTCAAGATGAAATTGACTCTTCTGAATTGGTAGGAGATATGTATCAATGTATTTCAATTTAGAAAAACCTTGGCCAGAATAATCCATGAGATAGATTTAAAAGATTGAAATACAATGTGGTCGACTTAATTAGGATTAACAGTTAAATCTTAAGTTACCTTGAGCATTTGGGTCAAAAGAATGAATTATACGGTAACCATACACCAGTGGGTTCTAGAAGGTTGCTTTGCATCACTTCGACCCATCCGATCGTCGGGTCATTATTGCTAGATGGTTACGTCGATTGGTATAGAAACTTGTTCCTATACTACTAGCTTAGGTTCGAACTTATAGGGTCACACACATTAGAAAATTTAGTTAGATCTGATGGTTGAAGAGTCTAATTAGATTGTGACTTTAGTGAAGAGTCCTACTTGAACTAGGACTCTGTGGGAGAGTCCCACTGAGACTGAAACTTTTTTATTTATAAAAAATTAATTAGTAATTAGATTATTAATTGACTCAATTTGATTGAGTAAAGAGGTTTGGAATAAGTCTAATTGAATTAGATTCAGTTCGACTCAGATTGGGATTGATATGATCAAATCTAATTACAAAAAAAATTTAATCCTGATTTAATCAGGATTTGGACTCGACTAATTCCTAATTGCATTAAAAATTTGATGAGATATTTAGATTTTTAATTGGATTAGGTGTTACCCAGCTATGCAATCCAAGAGGGGGGTGAATTAGATTTTTAAAAATTTAATGTTAATTTAGAACTCTGAGGATTAAATAACAATGGGCAGGATATATATAGAGAGTGATTTAAGCAAGGTATAGAAATTAGATGCAAGAATGCAAGTAGATAAGAAAATTTAAAAAGAAAGCAAGTAAGCACAACACAAACAAACAAGATTTATAGTGGTTCGGTGCCAATCTTGCACCTACATCCACTCCCTAAGCTCCTACTTGGGAATTCAAATCCACTAAATTTATTCAACAAGAATACAATGTTGGTACCTCCGACTCTAGCTATCCCAAACTAGAACACTTATTTTTCGGATATAAGCCAACCCAATATAATTCGATTCAAGGTTCAGACCAACCTTTCTAAGTTTTGAAACCCTTCCAAAACTAAAAATCAAGACAAAATAGAGTATGTGAGTTAATCCACGAAAATACAAATTTAGCTCCTTTAATGAGCAAATAAAATTTTAAATACACTTTACACAATAAGAAAAAAGCTTTTTTGATTTTTTTCAAGGTGGTTGAAGATTTGAATGAGCTCTAGAGGGGTTGGTGAACTTGAATTGAAGGCTTCTTTTTCTTGAAGAGGTCTTTTTGCTTAGGACTGAAATAAATGCTTGAGTCTCTTCAATCTTACATCTTTTTCCCTCCTTTAAGTATCTTTATGCTTCAATAGATGGTAGAGAGAAATCTGAGCTGAAATAAAGCTATTGGAGATCATTAAAAGAGCATTAAATACTGTCAAAAAGAGCTAAAATCTAGCCGTTACGGATGTTTCCATCACAGAGGGTCGACCTCTACACAGGGGTCGACTCATGGGGTCAACCTCTATGGCATAAAATAGAAAATTATTGTTCTGTGCCTTTGGCCTACACAGCAACAGAGGTTGACTTATGGGATCGACCCCATTAGGTGTGCCAGCCAAAAATAGCATGCCGTTCAATCCCTTTTGATAGGAGTCGACTCTTAGGGTCGACCTAATTCTTTAAACTTGAATTTCTCTCAACATATCCATCCAAAAAGTATGAAATTACCTCCAATAGATCACAAATCTTCTGTTCTTACTCTTGAGGCTTTCAAATTAGAACTTGATAAAATTATGATTTTGCTCCTGAAATATAATAAATCTTTTTTCAAGCCAAAGTCATTAGTAACCCCCTCAAATGTGTTGTAATCATCGAAATCAATTCATGGAGTAACAATTTCTTCCTTTTTGATGATGAAAAAATACTTGAGCAAAAGCAAAATATAACATATATAAAGCATTAACCAAGAATTTCAAATTTATGAAGATGCATCAGTTAAATATCATAGCCAATGCATCATGAGTAGTTTGAAGATTTGTGTTAAGATAGCTTATAAGATTATATATACTTTTCAAAAAATTTGCTTTGATAATTTTACTTATTGCTCGATTTTAGATAAGTTTGTTTATTGCTCAATTTTGTTCATCTACTCCCCCTTTTTGATAATATCAATTAAGATTATTACTCCACTTTTTTTTAAAAAAAAAATGAAAGAGACTCCCCCTCACTATAGCAATCATCAAGGATATTTCAATTTGCTCATATAGAAGATATTGCCATTCATAAGATTTTATAACACATATATGAGGTATTTTTCATATCATATTAAGACATTTCAATTAATGTCATTCATAAAAATCAATCCAAAAATATTCATAGAAGTTAAAAGCATATATATGTATATATCCAAAATATGACATAAGTGTCACAATACATATGAGTCAAGTCCAAGTACATAGGCCATACAAAAATTATGGATAAAAATACAACTATCCATGAGTCAATTAGCCAACAATTATAATGGCCATAACCTAAAACCTAGACATAAAAGACTAACTATACTAGATCTAATAGATATTATGGCTAGAGAGATCAGAATCTGAAGAGTCAGAGATACGATATGGAGTCTCAGGATTAAGGCCATGGACATGTCCTCGACCACGTCTGCCTCGGCTACGGGTAGAAGTACCGGCATGAGTAGAAGGGTGAGAAGATCTTGGAGTCTGGGAAACTATGGACTATGCTAGGAGGAAAGTCTAATGGTGTCCAATTATTCCAAAGCTCTCATCATGGACTGCATCAAGGCACCAATCTGATCTGAGTAGAGATAGTCTCACTAGAGCCCCTGATCTTTATCCTCAAAAAATCAAATCCACCCTCCAAAACTCCTCGAAGTCTAGCCGTCTTTGCAGACAGGTTGGATACCTCTGTGATGTCCTCATGCGGCTGGGGATGGGCTAAGACTAATACTTGCCTCTGCAAATCTAGAACTCTGCCTGTCAGTCTCAGAACACATCCCTCAAACTCCTCAAGTCGTATGGACTAAACTATTAGCATCTAAAAAATAGTAGAGATATGAGGGATCAAAGTGTAGTCTGAGTTATCCTAAGATGTCGACTTTTGAGTAAAGACTGAGGTGGCAAATTGTTGAGATAAAATGGAGGCAACACACTAGGACATCAGCTCAATCTGATCATCTGTAAGTCTGAACTCTGAAGGATGTACCCTACTTCCTGACTGTGGAACTGAAGCATGCCTCCTCACTGACTCTGAGGGATCAGCCTCATGATCAGATATGAACTGAATATCAGGAGATGCTCTGTGATCACGAGGAGGTGAAGACGGTCCCTCCTCCTCTGCTCTCTCCTCAACACCCTTCAACCAACCACTATCAGTCTTTGAGAAACCTATGCAGTGCAATGTGTGACGGTTGATGGTGTGCAAAGTGTGACAATTTGGTGACTGCCTCCCTCTCAAAACAGACTCCAAACTTCCTAATGATTAGGGTGAGTACCATACCATAAGGCAAGTGAGCCTTAGACCTGTTCAGGGTCTCCCTCATGGCCTCAAACATCAAAGCAGGAAGGTTCAAGGGGGTCTAGGTGATCACATGGTACATGATGCAAATATCCCTACCAAATAAGAGGTCATGCCTGCCACTTCTAGGAACAAAAAGTTTGGTGACCATGTGATGCAAAAGCTTCATTTCAACTAAAAAATTTTTTGCTTCTAATTTATTCAAGTTTCCAGTAAATGCTCTCCCTAAAATAGCACTTAATCCTTCTTCTTTGATTGGGACTTCCATATGAGTATAGCCTTCACAAGGCAAGTGTAAGATTTGTCCCAAGTGCAATGGATCAAGAACTATGTTGATCCCTTTCACCAAGGATTTTACTGTTCCATTGCAATAACTCAAATTTAAGTAAAATTTTCTAACCAAATCAACATAAGTATTTTCCATTAATAAATAGTAAAACTCCTATCCTTGACTTTTAATCTTTGATCCAATAGAGAACTCTTCTTTTTCAAAAAACTTGAAATCTATATTCTTTCCAGGTTTCACTTTTCAATTGGAGAGAGGTACCTTGCTTGGACTGAGTGGAGACTGCGAAGAAGCTGGAGCAGGACCTGAAACTGGAGTTGGAGCAGAAGAGGGCTCGACAATAATTCTTTTTCTGTGCACATCTTCCTCTAACCCTCGAACTGATTTTCTTCTTCGCAGTAGCTTTGATTTGGGAGCCATTTTGGATAGAAGAGACTTGCAAATAGCTTAGGAGAGTTGATGAGTGGTAAAGTGGAAGGAATTTTTAAAGGAAAAGCAAAGATTTTGGGAAGACAGACGGTCGGTTTGGAGAAAAGAGTTTGAAGCTAGGGTAAGCTCAAACCACCCAAATGAAGAAGAAAGAGAAGAGAGATTTAAATCCTAAAGGGGCGATTTAAAGGAAAAAATTTGGTGAGAAGAGGGATTTTGAGATGAGAGTAGAGAGGGAGGTGATCTTGTTTGGTGGAATGGGGAAGACGAATGGCAAAGGGGTCGGCTCTTTGCAATCGATGAAATCCCAATAAAACAGAGCCAGATTGGTTTTAATAAAAAAAATTGTAAGTTGACCCTAGGGGTCGACTCATGGTAAAAAAAAAAATGATGAAAAATTTTTGAAAAAGCTTGAAACTTGAAAGAAGGGTGTTTATTTGAGAGATTGATTATTTGAAGGATAGTTTTGACCTTTTAAGAAAGGAAAGATGAGAAATTTGCTTAAAAAAAAATAAATTGGTTCAATAAATTTTTGACAAATTGAACTTGAAATTAGAAAGATACTCAAGCTAAAGGATCAAGGATTCCTAATTCTTTTCTAATTTCACAAAATCTAATTTCACTTAATGCCTTAGTAAAGATATCAGCCAATTATTTTTTCATACTAATATAATCAAAAATTATATCTTTATTTTGGATATACTCTCTTATGAAATGATGTCTAATTTTAATATGTTTTGATCCAGAATACTGAATTAGATTTTTAGTTAGATTAATAGCAGTAGTGTTATCACATCTTATGGTAGTTTCATTGAGTTTAATGCCAAAGTCCTCAAGTTGTTGCTTAATCCATAGGATTTGAGCATAGTAACTTCTGACTGTAATGTATTCAGCCTCGACCAAAGACAGTGCTCCCAAAGTTTGCTTTTTGCTAAACCAAGAGATTAAGTTAACTCCAAAAAATTGACAAGTTCTACTAGTACTTTTTTTATCTAATTTATATCCAGCAAAATCAGCATCTGAATATCCTATTAAGTCAATTGATGAGTCCTTAGATTACCATAATCCTAGAGTTTGTGTACCTTTTAAATATTTAAAAATTCTTTTAATTGCATTTAAGTGTGATTTTTTTGGATTTGATTGAAAGCGAGCACATAAACAAACACTAAACATAATATCTAGTCTACTAGCAATTAAATATAATAAAGAATTAATGATCCCTCTATAAAGTTTTGCATTTATATTTTTACCTCCTTCATCCTTGTCAAGATTACATGATGGGCTCATGGGTGTACCAATTACTTTGGAGCTCTGCATTCCAAATCTTTTGAGTAGTTCTCTTATGTACTTGCTTTGGGTGATGGAGATCCCTTCCTTTGTTTATTTGATTTGGAGTCTGAGGAAGAATGTAAGTTCTCCCATAATGCTCATCTCGAACTCTTTCTGCATGAGTTTGGCAAAATCTTGACAAAGAATTTCATTAGTAGACCCAAAAATAATACCATCAATATATATTTGTATAACTAAGATATCATCATAATTTTATTTAATGAAAAGGGTTGTATCTATATTTTCTCTTGAAAAGTCATTGTTAAGCAAGAATATACTTAACCTTTCATACCAAGCCCTAGGTACTTGCTTTAGACCATATAGAGCTTTGTTTAATTTAAAAACATGATTAGAAAAAGTGTGATTTTTAAAATCGGAGGATTGTTCTACAAAAACTTCTTCAGCAATATAACTATTTAGAAAAGCACTTTTGACATCCATTTGGAATAATTTAAAATTCATAAAGCATGCATATACAAGTAAAAGCCTAATTGCTTCTAATTTAGCAACAGGTGCAAAGGTCTCATCAAAATCAATTTCTTCTTCTTGATTATAACCTTTTGCAACCAATCTTTCTTTATTTCTAATTATATTTTCATATTCATTCAGTTTATTTCTATATACTCATTTTGTGCCAATTACTGGATAATTTTTAGGTCTTGATACTAAAGTCCATACATTATTTCTTTCAAATTAATTAAGTTCTTCTTGCATTGCATTTATCCAATTATAATCTTTTTCAGCTTTATCTATGATTTTAGGTTCAAGATGAGAAACAAATGCAAAATGATTGTATACATCTCTAAGTGAAGAACAAGTTTTTACTCCATGTGTAGGATCACCAATGATTAGTTTCTTGGGGTGATTATGATCATACCTCCATTCTTTGGGTAGATCATTTGTACCTTGAGGTTGTTCTTGTTATTTTTCACCTTCATCATCCTATTTATTTTCATATTCTTCTTCATTTTGAATTGTTGAGTCTTTTAGAGTGAGCTCCTTCATCTCTTCTATAAGAGGATCCACATCATCAATACCTTCATTCTTCGTTAAGGAAAGATCATTAGTCTCATCAAAAATAACATGTATTGACTCCTCTACTACTTAAGTTCTTTTGTTGAGAACTCTAAAAGCTTTGCTACAAAAGGAATAACCAAGAAAAATAGCTTCATCGGATTTTGTATCAAATTTTCTTAATCTTTCTTTACCATTGTTCAAAATAAAATATCGACAACCAAAAACATATAAATATGCAATATTTATTTTTCTTCCTTTCCAAAGCTTATAAGGTATTTTCTTTAGAATTGATCTAATTAAAGCATGATTTAATATGTAACATGCTGTGTTAATTACTTCCGCCCAAAAGTACCTTGGGAGGTTGCTTTCACATAGCATGGTACGGGCCATTTCTTCAAGGATCCTATTTTTTCTTTCTACTATCTCATTTTGTTAGGGTGTCCTAGGTGCTGAAAAGTTATGTCAATATCTTTTTCATCACAAAATATTTCAAAATCTTGATTTTTAAATTTAGTTTCATGATCACTTCGAATATGTTGAATTGAAAAATCTTTTTCATTAATAATTTTTCGATAAAATTTTGAGAACACATGAAAAATTTCATCCTTATATGCCAAAAAGAAAACACATGTAAAACGAGAGAAATCATCAATAATTATAAAGCCATATCATTTTTCATCCAAACTAGTAGTTCTAGTGGGTCCAAATAAATCATATGCAATAATTCTAATGGCCTAGAAGTTGAAACAATATTTTTAGATTTGAATGATACTTTTGTTTGTTTATCTAGTTGACATGCTTTACAAATTCTATCCTTTTCAAAATTTAATTTAGATAAATTGATAATCAATTCTTTTTTAATAAGTTTTGAAAGTGAATGCATGCTAATATGTGCAAGTCTATGGTGCCAAAGTTAACTAGTCTTATTAATTTTGACATTCAAGGTTAGGCATTGCATATTTATCTTAAAAAGATCATTCAAATCTACCATACAAATATTACCATGTCTATGCCCAACAAATTTAATACTTTCTTCATTGGGACTAGTTACTATGCATAATGAAGATTCAAAAATGACTTTGTACCTTTTATCACAGAATTGACTAATACTCAATAGATTATATTTCAAACTATCTACTAACAAAATATTTTTAATATACTTGGAGGGAGTGATACCAATGCTACCTATACCGATAATTTTTTTTTTGTTATTGTCTCTAAAGGTGACCATCCCTCCATCTTTTGCATCAAGTGTGATGAATTGGGATTCATCACCGGTCATATGTCTTGACCATCCACTATCAAGATATCATTTTTGATTTATTCCTTGGGATGCAAGACACACCTGCATGCAAAAATCAAGTTTTCACTTTAGGTACCCAAGCTTTCTTGGATCTTTTTTGGTTAGTTACAGTGGTTTCTTTTAGAATTCATATTTTCTTCACATTAGAATTTTTAAATTTGTTAGAGAAACAAGTATAGGATTTGTGTCCTGCTTTACCATATTTAAAGCAAGTAGTATTTGAGAACATGTTGCTTGATGAGTTTGCATAGATATTTTTTAAAAATTTTTATTTCTTTAAAGGGTTGTAGCCAAGACCGGCTTTATCATAAACGGCCTTTTGACTATCAAGTATCATTTGAAGTTTAGTTGAACTAAGAGTGAACTTTTCTACCATAGGTTTTAACTTAGTAATTTTATTTTTTAAGTTTAGATTTTCTGGTGTCAAGACTAATTTTTCATTTAAAATTATTTCATTTTCTTTTGGTAAAGATTGATTCTTTGATTTTAATTCTTTGTTCTTTACTCCTAGCTTCTTTAGATCATCAACTAGATCATAAAATACTTCTTGAAGTTCTTTAAAAATAAAGTCATCAGGAGTTTCAGCGTTTACCTCATTTTAATGTGCCATAAGGCACAAATTGGCTTGCTCATATGAATCTTCTTCTTCGGAGCTTGACTCATCACTATCACTCCATATAGCCACCATAGTCTTTTTCTTGTACTTCTTGGGGCCCTTCTTAAGTTTTGGACATTCAGACCTGAAGTGCTCCAGTTTCTTACATTTATAACAAATAAGAGGTTGCTCCTTATCCTTCTCCTTGCTATGCTCCCCTTTGGTAGGTGGTCTCTTCCTCATCCCTTATTTTTTTTCTTCAAAAATCTTTTAAACTTTCTAGTGATGAGGGCCATTTCTTCATCTTGCTCTTCATTTTCAGTTTCTTCAAATTCTTCATCGAGTTGAGTAGTGGACTTGAGGGCAATTGTCCTCTTCTTCTTGACATCTTCTTCTTAATGTTGTTTCATACTTAGCTTATGTGTCATTAGCGATCCTAGAAGCTTCTCCAAGGGTAAAATATTCAGATCTTTGACTTCTTGGATTGTGGTCACTTTAGCCTCCCACATCTTTGGTAAAGACCTAAGAATCTTTCTCACATAATCGCTGTTAGAGTAAGACTTACCAAGATTTTTTAGACCATTAATAATATCCATAAAATGAGTAACATTTCAGTTATTGATTCATCATACTCTATTTTAAAGAGTTCATATTTATGCACAAGTATGTTAATTTTTGATTCCTTAACTTGATTAGTGCCTTCATGTGTTACTTCTAATCTATCCCATATTTTTTTAGCTGACATATATGTTGAAATGCGATTAAACTCATTAGCATTTAAAACACAGTATAAAACATTCATGGCTTTAGCATTAAGATGAGCCATTTTCTTGTCAACCTCATCCCATTCTCTTTTGAATTTGGTTGATTCTACACCATCAATTATCTTAATGGGTGTGTGTGGTCCATTAACTATGATACTCCACATATCATAGTCAAGTGCCTGAATAAAAATTTTTATCCGAGCATTCCAATAGGTATAGTTTGACCCATTGAAAAGTGGAGGTCGGTTTGTGGACTATCCCTTGGCTCGTAAAGCACCAACTTGAGTTGCCATAGACTTTTAGCTCTTTGATGGTTAAATCAAAGTAAGGCTACAGCACCAAGCTCTGATACCACTTATTGCCCAGCTATGCAACCCAAGAGGGGGGGGTGAATTGGATTTTTAAAAATTTAACATTAATTTAGACTATGAGGATTAAATAACAATGAGCAGGATATATGTAGAGAGTGATTTAAGCAAGGTGTAGAAATTAGATGCAAGAATGTAAGTAGATAAGAAAATTTAGAAAGAGAGTAAGTAAGCACAACACAAACAAACAAGATTGATAGTGATTCGATGCCAATCTTGCACCTACATCCACTCCACAAGCTCCTACTTGAAAATTCAAATCCACTAAACCATATTCAACAAGAATACAGCGTCGGTACCTTCGACTCTAGCTATCCCAAGCTAGAACACTTATTTTTCAGATACAAGCCAACTCAATTCAATCCGATTTAAGGTTCGGACCAATCTTTTCAAGTTTTGGAACCCTTTCAAAACTAAAGATCAAGACAAAATAGAATATGTGAGTTAATCCCATGAAAATATAAATTTAGCTCTTTTAATGAGCAAATAAAATTTTAAATACACTTTACACAATAAGAAGGAAGTTTTTCTAATTTTTTTAAGGTGGTTGAAGATTGAATGAGCTCTAGAGGAGTTGGTAAACTTGAATTGAAGGCTTCTTTTTCTTAAAGAGGTCTTTTTGCTTAGGGCTGAAATGAATACTTAAGTCTTTTCAATCTTACTTCTTTTTCCCTCCTTTAAGTGCCTTTATAGCTTCAATAGATGGTAAAGAAAAATTTGAGCTAAAATAGAGCCGTTGGAGATCATTAAAAGAGCATTAAATGATACCAAAAAGAGCTGAAAATTAGCCATTATGGAAGTTTCCATCACAGGAGGTCAACTCATGGGGTCGACCTCTGCACAGGGGTCGACCTCTGTGGCATAGAACAGAAAATCACTATTCTATATCTTTGGCCTGCACAGCAATAGAGGTCGACTCATGGGGTTGTCTCCTTTAGGTGTGCCAGCCAAAAATAGCATGCTGTTCGGCCCCTTTTGATAGGAGTCGACTCATAGGATCGACACAATTCTTTAAACTTGAATTTCTCTCAATATATTCATCCAAAAAGTATGAAATTGCCTCCAATAGATCATAAATCTTCTATTCTTGCTCTTGAGCTTTCAAATCAGAACTTGATAAAATTATGATTTTGCCCTTGAAATACAATAAATCTTTTTTCAAGCCAAAGTCATTAGTTACCCCCTCAAATATGTTGTAATCATCAAAATCAATTTATGGAGCAACATTAGATTTATTTCTATCAGTAGTTTCAATTCAAATTTGATTTGGATTAGAATTGAATTAGAAATGAAGAGTCCAAGTCAGACTAAGACTCTATCCTTATCTTTTGTGCCACATCTGGATCCATGCCAATTTCTCCATGCCTAATTGGATTTGGGTTGTAATTTTTGACATCATGAGAGAGAATCTAATAAGGGTGGTCAGCTATAGCTGATGAATCATAATATTATCTCTTACCTAATTCGAATATGATCTGAATTAGAGATAAGATGCAGACTAGGAAAGAGATTTTTCATATATAGTATATTATTGGAGTCATATTATTTTTTTCTTATTTTTCTTGAGAAATTCTTTGGTGTGTGAGACTTTAGATGTCTTCTCCATGTCCTCATAATTTTTATGAAATTTTTGGGGATGCCAAAAAGGAGTTTTGGAGTTGATTCATGGCATCCTTTCTTGAAAAGTCCTAATTCCTAGTCTATAAAAAGGGGACCCCTCTCTTGGACATCTCATGATCAATTTTTTTGTAGATTTTTTATTTTTAGAGCCTCTTTTCCTCCTCCTCTCTTCCTCCTCCAGATTCTCTATCACTTTAGAGTATCTAAGTGTTGCCCAGCTATGCAACCCAAGAGGGGGGGTGAATTGGGTTTTAAAGAATTTAGGCTTAACTAATTACTTATGAAAAATATATATCAAAAGCTTGATGAATGAGGAGAGAGACTTTAGTTTGAGATTAATTGCTTAAAGCAAGAATGCAAGGATATAATGGAGAATTAAAGAGAAACAATAAAGCATGCCACAAACACAAGGATTTATAGTGGTTCGGTGCCAACCTTGCACCTACATCCACTCCCCAAGCTTCTACTTGGGAATTCCAATCCACTATACTTTGTATTCAACCCGAATACAAACGTCGGAACCTCCGACACTAGCTATCCCAAGCTAGTCCACTTATTTCCCGGGTACAAGCCGACCCAATACACTCCGATTTCAGGTTCGGATCAACCTTCCCTTGTTTTGGAAACCCTCCAAAACAAAACAATTACTCACAAGATAAAATCAGTTTAGAGCACAAATAAGTACAAGAATAGCTCCTTAAATGAGCGAGAAAAACAATAAATACGCTTTACTCAAAAGAAGAAGCCCTTCTTTGATTTCCTCAAAATGGATGAGAAAAGGAATAAATGCTTGAAGAGTTGGTGAGCTTTGATTGAAGGCTTCTTGAGGGCTTTAAATGAGCTCTTGAATGAGGTTGAAAAGTTGGCTTGAGAAATCCTCTCTTGAATGCACTTGAATGCCCTCTTGAATGCTCTTTCTTTTCTCTTTTCAAATGTCTTGAATGCCTCTTGGATATTTGGATGTCTCTTCTACTTGTTTTCCACCTTTTGAAACCTTTTATAGCCTTAAGAAACAAAGGAAAACAAACTAGCCAGAAAAAGAGCCGTTAGAACACAAAAGGTGAGCATTAAAAGCAGCTAAATCTGGCCAAAAACTAGCCGTTACAGGCAAATCCTGTCGCAGGGGTCGACTCATGAGTCGACTCATGCTTCAGGGGTCGACTCATGAGTCGACCTCTGATGCAACATCCAGAAAATCAAGTTTCTGGAAATTTTGGCCCACACTAACAGAGGTCGACTCATGAGTCGACTCATGCCTTGTGGGTCGACTCATGAGTCGACTCACAAGCCGTGCCAAGCCAAAAAAGGTCGCGTGCCAACAGGATTTTAGCGTGCCAATCAGCTCATTGTGCCATGAGTTGACTCATGAGTCGACTCATGCACTTCAAACCTTCATAACTTCAAAAATATAAGTCCAAAAATAATGAAATCTTTACCAATAGATTACAAATCATTTGTTCTACAAGATGATACTATCAAATCAGAGTTTTGATGAAATTATGATTTTGCCCCTGTAGAGCATAAGGACTTTTTCAAAAATAAAAAATATTTGTATCCCTTCAAACTGTTTTGTAATCATCAAAATCAATCTAGGAGCAACACTAAGGTGCTTGTAGAAGAAGGAAGAGGTCAGCTGTCGTAGTTGTTCGTAGACTAGCATCTCTGAGCCCTTGATCTGCATCAGTCTTTGTGTGGATTTTTTTATAGAGGTCAGATAACTTTGTGTGGCTATGAGTGAATTGAGAAACACCCTCTCCAACCATTAGATCAGAAGAGATCAAGATCAAAATTTATTTGATAACGATCTCTAACATATTTTGCTTCTTATAATAGATCTAATAGTTAGATCTAGAATTTTAGTATCGATGAGATCGATGTGATTTTTATTTTCAGATCTAAAGTATATATTTTTTAATTACATATACTATACTATCATAATTTTTTTTCAGAATGTACCTTTTTAAGTTAATTGAATTCCTCTTTTGAATCAAGAAAGGGCCTATATAAAGAGAACGTCTCCTAGGATTTTAGAAGTTAATTTTTATTGACCAAAAATTAAATCTCTCTCCCTCTCTCCCTTCTCCATGCCTCGTCCTCTCCCTCTTCTCTTCTCCATACCCAAAGGTTGGGCATCCCACTTTTCTACATGCCAAGAGTTGAGGAGTCTTCATCTAGAGCGAGGGATGAAGAGAAAAAGCTGCAAATCAAGGAGTTGATTCTATAGTCTAGATCAAAGAGTTGATCGAGATTTTAAAGACTGATATCCTACTTAAAGAAGAAGGATCTACTATAAAAAGATCGATTTGAGGTTGATCCCCGTCGATATCTGTAGAGGTTGGTTACGTGTGCAGCTCGAAGACCTTCAAACGTAAGATCATCAGTAGCAGTGAATTTCTACCCGCACTAAGGTATTGAGATTTGATCACATACTTATTTTATTTTTAAATCATATGTATGTCTTTCATCTTGAGCTTGGGTAGGTTTAGATGAAATCTATTGCATGTGGGGTTAAAGGGTTTAACCTGATTCTTTTTCCAATACGATCAAAAAGATTTTGAAATCTACACATGCACCCTACCCGACTTTCTAACAATGGTATCAGAGCCACTAATTTTTAAAGATATATATAATCTAATTCTTTTCTTATATCTAAAAGTTTTAGTAATTTAAAATTGATCTTATGCTGATATAAGGTTGTCTAGGTATAGAGTTTACCCCCTATATTATAAAGATTGTCCTAGCACAAGATTGATCAATTTTGAAAACTATTTTCAAAGTTATTAAATCAATCTTTTAGATCTAAAAATTAATATATGTGATATTTCTTATTTTATATTTAGATCTAAAATTAGAATGATTAAAAGTTCACATCAAATTGGTATAAGGTTGTCCTGGTATAGGGTTTACCCCTTATATTAAAAAAATTATCCTAGTTTGATACGAATCAATTTTTGAAAAGATATTTTTAAAATATTTTAATCATTATTTTAGATCTAATTTTATATATATTTGATATGTTTAATTTTAATTTTAGATCTAAAATTTGATGTATATGTGATACATATTTTAATTTAGATCTAAAACTACAAATATATGATATAGGACATTAGATTTAGATTTGAAATGGTTTCAAGATCATAAGCCACTAATGTATACAATGAAACATAATCTAAAATTATTTTTGGATCTGAAATTATGTTGTTGTATGTGGGTATAGGTTGAACAAATTAGGTATAGTAATTAAACTACAATTAGGATCAAATTGATTAGATCAGATTAGAACCCATTTTTTAATTTTGAGCAGTTGATTGAACCTAATCAATAGCTGATTAGAATTAAGTCAAAGGGGTTCAAAGTCGAGTTTAGTTGTAGTTGGTCACATTGATTCATATTTTGATGTAAGTTGATTGACTTAAAATTGAATTTGGCTCAGTGGTTCGGACCCATTTTAATAGGTTAACCTGATGGATTCTAATCGACCAATTTGGTATCTAGGTCAAGTATTTAGATGGTGGTTATTTAATTGGTTCTGTTGTCTGATCTGATCAATTTTGATTGGTGTTTAAGAAAAGCAATGGGGGGACCCCCACTCATCTTAACTTATCTGGCCATCTTGGGAGATTTAGTTTCATGCTAGGTTACTTGTTGACTTGAGTTCACCTATGCCGACTAGGCTAATTAGATATGTTATTGTGCTGACCTAAATTTAATCAGTTGGATGTTAGATCTACTGATTCAGAAGAGATCTAAATCTAAATTTTCTCACTAAACATTAAGTCTAGTGTTGCTCCTAGATTGATTTTGATGATTACAAAACAGTTTGAAGGGATACAAATATTTTTTATTTTTGAAAAAGTCCTTATGCTCTACAGGGGCAAAATCATAATTTCATCAAAACTCTGATTTGATAGTATCATCTTGTAGAACAAATGATTTATAATCTATTGGTGAAGATTTCATTATTTTTGGACTTATATTTTTGAAGTTATGAAGGTTTGAAGTGCATGAGTCGACTCATGAGTCAACTCATGGCACAATGAGCTGATTGGCACGCTAAAATCCTGTTGGCACGCGACCTTTTTTGGCTTGGCACAGCTTGTGAGTCGACTCATGAGTCGACCCACAAGGCATGAGTCGACTCATGAGTCGACCTCTGTTAGTGTGGGCCAAAATTTCCAGAAACTTGATTTTCTGGATGTTGCATCAGAGGTCGACTCATGAGTCGACCCCTGAAGCATGAGTCGACTCATGAGTCGACCCCTGCGATAGGATTTGCCTGTAACGGCTAGCTTTTTGGCCAGATTTAGCTGCTTTTAATGCTCACCTTTTGTGCTCTAACGGCTCTTTTTCTGGCTAGTTTGTTTTCCTTTGTTTCTTAAGGCTATAAAAGGTTTCAAAAGGTGGAAAACAAGAAGAAGAGACATCCAAATATCCAAGAGGCATTCAAGAGATTTGAAAAGAGAAAAGAAAGAGCATTCAAGAGGGCATTCAAGTGCATTCAAGAGAGGGTTTCTCAAGCCAACTTCTCAACCTCATTCAAGAGCTCATTTAAAGCCCTCAAGAAGCCTTCAATCAAAGCTCACCAACTCCTCAAGCATTTATTTTTTTTCTCATCCATTTTGAGAAAATCAAAGAAGGGCTTCTTCTTTTGAGTAAAGCATTTTATTGTTATTCTCGCTCATTTAAGGAGCTATTCTTGTACTTATTTGTGCTCTAAACTGATTTTATCTTGTGAGTAATTGTTTTGTTTTGGAGGGTTTCCAAAACAAGGGAAGGTTGATCCGAACCTGAAATCGGAGTGTATTGGGTCGGCTTGTATCCGAGAAACAAGTGGACTAGCTTGGGATAGCTAGTGTCGGAGGTTCCGACGTTTATATTTGGGTTGAATACAAAGTATAGTGGATTGAAATTCCCAAGTAGAAGCTTGGGGAGTGGATGTAGGTGCAAGGTTGGCACCGAACCACTATAAATTCTTGTGTTTGTAGCATGCTTTATTGTTTCTCTTTAATTCTCCATTATATCCTTGCATTCTTGCTTTAAGCAATTAATCTCAAACTAAAGTCTCTCTCCTCATTCATCAAGCTTTTGATATATATTTTTCATAAGTAATTAGTTAAGCCTAAATTCTTTAAAACCCAATTCACCCCCCCTCTTGGGTTGCATAGCTGGGCAACAAGTGGTATCAGAGCCCGGTGCTCTAGGCCTTCTTTGATCTAACAATCAAAGAGCCAAAGATCTATGGCAACCCACGTCGGCACTTCTCTAGCCGAGGGGCAATCCACCAACCGACCTCCACTTTTCAATGGGTCTAATTACACCTATTAGAAAGCTCGGATGAAGATATTCATACAAGCACTAGACTATGATATGTGGAGTATCATAGTGAACGATCCTCACACACCCACCAAGATTATAGATGGTGAGGAGTCAACCAAATCCGAAAGAGAATGGGATGAGGTTGATAAGAAATTGGCACAATTAAATGCTAAAGCTATGAATGTTCTCTATTGTGCACTTGATGCAAATGAATTTAATCGCATTTCTACCTGTGCATCTGCTAAAGAAATATGGGATAGGTTAGAAGTAACCCATGAGGGAACAAATCAAGTAAAAGAGTCTAAAATAAACATGCTTGTACATAAATATGAGTTATTTAAAATGGAGCATGATGAGTCCATAACTGCTATGTTTACTCATTTTACTGATATAATTAATGGTTTGAAGAGTCTTGGCAAATCTTATACTAACAGTGAGCTTGTAAGAAAAATTCTCAGGTCATTGTCAAGAACTTGGAAAGCCAAGGTGACTGCCATCCAAGAAGCAAAGGACTTGAACACTCTACCTCTAGAAGAGCTTCTTGGATCCTTGATGACTCATGAGCTTAGCATGAAGCAACATCAAGAGGATGAAGTCAAAAAGAAAAGAACCATTGCCCTCAAATCCACAGCTTCTCCTGATGAAGAAACTGACGACACAGAAGATGAAGAACAGGATGAAGAGATGGCACTCATCACCCGGAGATTCAAGAAGTTCCTAAGAAAAAGAAAACAGGGGATAAGAAAGAGACCTTTCACAAAAGGGGAACAAAGCAAAGAGAAAGAGAAAGATCAACCCTTTATATGCTATGAGTGCAAAAAGCCGGGGCATTTCAAA